>NC_135817.1:86384030-86614030 GCF_964213995.1 Mustelus asterias
GCTCAAGCTCTCCAGAGGTTCAATGACAAATTACTGCTAAATGACACAAAAGAGTTGGAAATGAGGAATGGTACTTGTGATGACTTTTTTCTATTTGATGCACTTCGATAATTGGATGATACGGGGCCGGGTGGGGGTGGCGAGGGCAGAGGGATGAACAGGGTGGGGGCAGGGGGAGTGTGAATCTGCATTCCTGTCATTAGGCAAAGCAATTAATCCCATGTGTTCAGCTACACTGATAAGGCGTCAGGAAATTAAAAGGGCACTGCTGTCAGGTAATCGCTTTCTTGAAAGCTAGATATCTCTCTGATATTCTGACTACATATCCGTGGCATTACTAAACCGGCTCCCATACTATAGCTCATCCTTGCCTCTATCATGGTGGTAAGAAGTTTAACAGCACCAGGTTAAAGTCCAACAGGTTTATTTGGTAGCAAATGCCAGCATTTGCTACCAAATAAACCTGTTGGACTTTAACCTGGTGTTGTTAAACTTCTTACTGTGTTTACCCCAGTCCAACGCCGGCATCTCCACATCATGCTTATCATGGTTAGCAGTGGTTAGCACCGCTGCCTCACCGCACCAGGGTCCTGGGTTCAATTCCAGCCTTGGGTGACCATGTGGACTTTGCACGTTCTCCCCGTGTTTGTGTGGGTTTCCTCCAGTTCCCTCCCACAGTCTAAAGATGTGCAGGTTTGGTGGATTGGCCATGTTAAATTGACCCTTCAGTGTCCAAGGATGTGTAGGTGAGGGAGATTAGCCGTGGGAAATGCACGGGGTTTTCGGGGGGGGGAATGTGGTGATGCTCTTTTGGAGAGTCGGCGCAGACCTGTTGGAGCTGAATGGCCTCCTTCTGCACTGTAGAGTTTCTATCTGTTGCTGGAACTCTCAACTGTGGCTTTGCTACTGCTAACAGGTAGAAAGTTGAGGGCATCCCAAACTCTGCTGCCACTAATCCTAACTTGCTCTCCAACCCCTCCATCCCTGTACTTGCTAAACTACATGGGCACCCACCCACACTGCACCTTGTTTTATTATTCTCATTCTAGCTCATCCCGATCTCTGTAACCTCCTCCAGCCCTGCAACTCTCCACCAATTCCGGTTGCTTCAGCACCCTGCATTCTAATTGCCCCATCACAGTGGTGGACATGTTTTCAGCTGCCTGGAGCCCTGAGATCATAGAATCCGGTCAGAAGTTTAACAACAAACCTTTTACTGTGTTTACCCCAGTCCAATGCCGGCATCTCCACATCATCATAGAATCCTACAGTGCAGAATGAGGCCCATTGAGTCTGCACCGATCACAATCCCACCCAGGCTATCCCACTAACCCCAGGCATTTACCCTAGCTAGTCCCCCTGACACTAAGGGGCAATTTAGTATGGCCAATCCACCTAACCCGCACATCTTTGTTCTGTGGGAGGAAACCAGAGCACCCGGAGGAAACCCATGCAGACATGGGGAGAACATGCAGACTCCACACAGAAAGTGACCCAAGCCAGGAATCGAACCCAGCTCCCTGTACAGTGAGGCAGCAGTGCTAACCACTGAGCCACCATGCCATCCACTTTGGAAATCCTTCCCGAAACCTCTCCACCTCTCTACCTCTCTCTCTCTCTCTCTTTCTTCCTTTAAGATGCTCTTTAAAACCTGCCTAATCTGTCCTAGTTCTCCTTTTGAGGCTCAGTGTCAAATTTGATTTGATTGCATGTCTGAGAAAGGCCCTGGGGAATTTTATAACCTTAAATTCATGACATGAGTGCAAGTTGTTGTTGCTGTTGTGTGTAAACAAGTCAATGGTATCCTTTCCAAAGTTACTTCCTGTCAGTTTGTTTTTTTTACAAGGATGTTCCTGTAACGAGTCTAACACTGGCCAAGGCAGTATGTACTGAACAGCCCTGAGGACATTGAGTGCCAGTGCTATTGTGCAAGGCCTCAGTCACGAGACCAGGTAAGGACAGCAGATTTTCTTACCTGAGGGTCTTTATTGAATTGATTGAGTTGTTGCAAAAAAAAATCTAACAGCACCTGATTTTAAACAAGTTTTCACTCAGTGCAACGCATTAATTGAATGAATTCGGTTGCATAATGCACCAAATTCAGCGAAAGGAAACATCAGTTCCTTCTGCCAAGACGTGTCAATGCACCAGGCCACCTTTTCACTCTCAGTGGTGTCCTAACCAGTCCATGAATCGCGCAGGGCTCAACAAGTCTCGGTGCCGTTTCACTTCTGCAGTCACTTGACAGACAAAAGGTTTCAAAGCCCATCAACAAAGGGAGTGAACAAAAAAAAGTAATAACTTCATCTGAACTCTCGGCTGGATCGGACTGTCAGCTTTGACAGGTACATGAAGCTAAGAGATGGTATTTCTGATTGCGCATTTTTCAAAAATACTACCTCGGAACAATAAACAAACACACTCCTTATGGTTCCTAGAATCTTATGGCACAGAAGAAGGCCGTTCAGCCCATTATGCCCATACTGGTTCTTTGAAACAGCTATCCAATTAGTCCCACCCCCATTTTCTTCTCCAATAGCCCTGCAACCTTTTCCCAATCAAGTTCCAAATCAAGTGGCGGCACGGTGACACAGTGGTTAGCACTGCTGCCTCACAGCTCCAGGGACCCGGGTTCGATTCCCGGCTTGGGTCACTGTCTGTGTGGAGTTTGCATGTTCTCCCCGTGTCTGCGTGGGTTTCCTCCGGGTGCTCCGGTTTCGTCACAGTCCAAAGACGTGCTGGTTTGGTCGATTGGCCATACTAAATTGCCCCTTAGTGTCCCGGGATGCGTAGGCTAGCGGGATTAGCAGGGTAAATATGTGGGGTGACGCAGATAGGGGCTGGGTGGGATTGTGGTTGGTGCAGACACGATGGGCTGAATGGCCTCCTTCTGCACTGTATGATTCTATGAAGTATTCCCTTTTGAAAGTTCCAATTGAATATGCTTCTATCGCCCTTTCCAGCAGTGCCTGAGGGGTTCTTTTCAGGATGGCAGCCAGTGACTAGTGGTGTGCCCCAGGGGTCGGTGCTGGGACTTTTCACAATACACATTAACAATTTGGAGGGAGGAACTGAAGGCACTGTTGCTAAGTTTATAGATGATACAAAGATATGTAGAGGGACAGTTAGTATTGAGGAAGCGGGGGGCTGCAGAAGGACTTGGACAGGTTAGGAGAGTGGGCAAAGAAGTGGCGGATGGAATACAATGTGGAAAAGTGTGAGGTTATGCACTTTGGAAGGAGGAATGGAGGTATTTTCTAAATGGGAAAATGCTCAGGAAATCAGAAGCACAAAGGGACTTAGGAGTCGTTGTTCAAGATTCTCTTAAGGTTAATGTGCAGGTTCGTTCGGCAGTTAGGAAGGTAAATGCAATGTTAGCATTCATGTCGAGAGGGCTAGAATACAAGAGCAGGGATGTACTTCTGAGGCTGTATAAGGCTCTGGTCAGACCCCATTTGGAGTATTGGGAGCAGTTTTGGGCTCCATATCTAAGGAAGGATGTGCTGGCCTTGGGTTAGAAGAGCTTGTCGTATGAGGAACGGTTGAGGACTCTGGGTCTGTACTCAAACAAAGAACAAAGAACAAAGAACAATACAGCACAGGAACAGGCCCTTCGGCCCTCCAAACCCGCGCCGCTCCCCGGTCCAGGATTGAATCCTGAATCCAGGATCCCCGCCCAATTTTCCAGCCTATCGACATACTAATATCCTATCCCCGAGCTGTCCCTCACAGCTATGATGCTTTGTTCTCGTTGGAGTTTAGAAGGATGAGGGGGGATCTTATTGAAACTTACAGGATACTGCGAGGCCTGGATAGAGTGGACGTGGAGAGGATGCTTCCACTAGTCGGAAAGACTAGAATCAGAGAGCACAACCTCAGGCTAAAGGGACGATCCTTTAAAACAGAGATGAGGAGGAATTTCTTCAGCCAGAGAGTGGTGAATCTGTGGAACTCTTTGCCGCAGAAGGCTGTGGAGGCCAGGTCATTGAGTGTCTTTAAGACAGAGATAGATAGGTTCTTGATTGATAAGGGGATCAGGGGTTATGGGCAAAAGGCAGGAGAATGGGGATGAGAAAAATATCAGCCATGATTGAATGGCAGAGCAGACTCGATGGGCCGAGTGGCCTAATTCTGCTCCCATGTCTTATGGTCTTATGGTCTTCCAGATCACAACAACTCGCTGCGTAAAACCAAATTCCTCATCTCGCCCGATGCCCTGATCGGTTGCGAATGGTTGTACAGTGCAGGTCAAGCCATGGGAGAATTTCTCCTTGTTGGTGTGACAGGAGGCCTGACAACCTCTGGTGGATCCATCCACCAACAGCAATCAGCACCTTCAGGAGAGCGAGCGAGAAAGAAAGAGCATGCATTTTCGATGTCTTACAGGGTGTTCCAAAGCACTTTGCAACCAATGAAGTACAGGCACCGCTGTGGAGTCTTGCTGTGCACAAATTGCTACCTGCATTTCCTATATTGTGACTGGGCAGAAATTGGTACCTGCATTTCCTCACATTGCAATTACACTTCAGAGTACTTTGTTTGGCTGTGAGGTTTCCCTTGACACTCCGAGGTCACGAAAGATGCTATATAAATAGTGGTCTTTTCTTTCTTTTACACAACTGCGATGAAGTGTCACAACATTGAATCTCCCTCTGCCTGATGGTAACTGATATTACACAGGCTGAGAAACAGACACCATGAAGGGTTTGATTATCAACCCACACTCACTTTGCAATGTATAATGCAGACCATTCTGAATAAATTCCAATTACTGATTCCACTGCCCACACCCTCAGCAAATGAGTTTTGCAACGTTTTGGGTTTGATCTTCCCTCATTCAACATTGACAATATCTTACAGAAAGAAAGATAAAGGATTTCCCTCGTCAAACAGAAGAATACAATAATTCTCTTCCCTGGAAATAATTACTCTAACTGGCAACAATCTGCACAAAATGCTTTCACTGCCCCCTGCTCAAATTACAAGATTAAATTACATTTACTTCCACAGAATTATAGAGACACAGAATACTTACTGTGCAAAAAAATGCCATTCGGCCCATCGATTTTGCACCCACTATCTGAAACAGTACCTTTCCCAGGCTAACTGCCACGCACCCCCCAACCCACATAACTCTGCGCATTTACATGGCCACTCCACCTAACCCACATTTGGACACTGAGGGGCAATTTAGCATGGCCAATCCACCTAACCTGCACATCTTTGGACTGTGGGAGGAAACTGGAGCACCCGGAGGAAACCCACACACACATGGGGAGAACGTGCAGACTCCGCACAGCCAACCCAAGCCGGAATTGAACCCGGGCTCCTGGCGCTGTGAGGCAGCAGTGCTAACCACTGTGCCACCCTAATTTCCAGCTCCTTTTTGAAATATTGTCGAAATAATGACCCAATTGCCTGTTTAATGGATAAATATTGGTGATAAAATAGTGCCATGAAACCCTTCACTTCCAGCTGAGAGGCTGACGGGGCTTTGATTTAGCAGCTAGTCTGAAAAATGGCAACTTTGAGAGTGCAGCACACCCTCAGTATTGCACTAGACGTGTCAGCCTAGATTATATATGCAGGTGTATAAAGCATACTGCACAATTGTAGGAGCTAACACTGAGAGACTAACAGACTTTCCAGGATCAGATGGGAGTGAATCATTCCCTGTTATCTGCTGTAAATGGTACACGTAGAGGAACTGACCCTGAGACACAAACAGGCTGTAAAATACCAAATGGGAGTGAACCATTGTCTGCTACCACTGCGTATTGTGCATGTGTAGCAACTGACCCTGAGACACAAACATGCTGAACAATACCAGACGGCAGTGAATCGTCATCTTTTACCCACTGCGTATTGTGCACGGAGAGGAACTGACCTTGTTTAAAGTTTATTTATTAGTGCCACAAGTAGGCTTACATTAACACTGCAATGAAGTTACTGTGAAAATCCCCGAGTCGCCACACTCCGGCGCCTGTTCGGATACACTGAGGGAGAATTTAGCACGGCCAATGCGTCTAACCAGCATGTTTTTCGGACTATGGGAGGAAACCGGAGCATCCGGAGGAAACACAGGCAGGCACGGGGAGAATGTGCAGACTCTGCACAGACAGTGACCCAAGATTGGAATCGAACCCGGGTCCCTGACAATGTGAGGCAGCAGTGCTAACCACTGTGCCACCGTGCTGCATTGGGACACAAGTAGGCTGTACAGTGCCAAATGGGAGTGAAGCATTGTCTTTTACCCACTGCGCATTGTGCACATATCGGAACTGACGTTGGGATACACACAGGTTGTTTCAAACATGGGTACCAGATGGGAGTGAATTGCTTCTTTTGTCTACTGTTTCACCAGTGTATTAAAGCATGGATCAGTGATTATTTTCGTAAACCATGTAATTTGACACCATGCTATCAAAAATGAGGGATCATAAATCACGGGATTCCATGGGTTTCAGTGTGTATTACATTAGATTTGATGGAGATTACAAGCAAAACCCCAGTCACAGCAGATGAGTGAAGGAAAGCTGTAGGCTTATAAAGTCATATCCTGCTTGGGCCTGTTTTACACCTTTTAGGAACAGGGCGATATACTGAAATAATTGCTACATGTTATGAAACAACATCTAGCAGAAGTCGGCTTGAGGGATTGCTGGGGGTGATGCTAACTAAAGGGTACCTGAGACTGAACTGCACCTTCAAATTTGACTCAAGCCTGGCTCGTGACAAGCCACATTCCAGCAGCAGAATTTTCATGCGGTTTTCGGAGCAGGTTTCAGAAAGAAAGAGAGGGAGAGAGAAAGCAAGGAAGAGAGAATGAAATGAAAAGGTAATGAAGAACAAAACTGAAGGAAAGGGAGAAGAAAGAAATTAAAAAGACGGAAAGGAAAAAGAACAAAAGAGGGAACGATAGGAAGAGAGAGAAAGAGGGAGAGAAAGAAGGAGGGAAAGAGAATGAGAGAGGGAAGGAATGAAAAGGAAAAAAAAAACAAAGTGAGAAAGAGAGAATGAAATGGAACAGAGAATGAAGCAGAGAGGAAGAAATAGGAAAGAGAGAAAGGTGGGGGAATGGTAAGAGAGAGAAAAATGGAGAAAGAGGAAAGAAAAAGAGAAGAGCAGAAGTGAAGAAGATTTCATAACTTCGGATATTTTCCAAGTGTTTCACAATTGAAGAAGGCACTCTGAAGTTTAGTTATGACCTACAGATAAAGAATGGACCTGTTGTTTATGTTGTACCAATTCTGGATATCAGAAAGTGATCCACGGTGAACTCATTTCAAGTTAATTTAACCTTTATTTTCCAAGTTAGTCAATGGAGAAACAATTCTCATTTACAATATTGGCCTGGCCAAGAGGCTAATGCTGCAGCAACAGACATCACACAACAATCCAATCCATTTCAACACTAAAAACAATATGATACAATTATTTTGCTGTTTTATTATTTATATAGCACCTTTAAGTTAATACTTAAGTTAAAAGGTTGTGAATGTAGTCCAATCCATTACACAAACCAGCCTCCCATCCATTGACTCTGTTTACACTTCCTGCTGCCTCGGCAAAGCAGCCAGCATAATTAAGGACCCCACGCACCCCAGACATTCTCTCTTCCACCTTCTTCCTTCGGGAAAAAGATACAAAAGTCTGAGGACACGTACCAACCGACTCAAGAACAGCTTCTTCCCTGCTGCCGTCAGACTTACAAGAGACTGGGAACTCTTAGGCTTACCCGTCAAATCTTTTTTGAATCCAAACCATGGTTTATAATTCCTCTGAGGGGCCGCCAAACATGAATTCTTGAGAAGCTGGTATGATTCCACTAAAGCTGTGTGTTTGTGTGTGTGGTTTTGTGATGCCTACCTAACCCATAATGAAGCCAGATAGGTCTGTAGCGCAGTAAAGTCTGGACCCTCACCCTGCACCAGAGAAACTTGCCAGAAACTGGAACAGAGGCGCGAATTCTGAAATCGAGTCGACATAACTGTTTAAAGTTTAAGTTTATCTATTAGCGTCACAAGTAGGCTTACATTAACACTGCAATGAAGTTACTGTGAAAATCCCCCAGTCGCCACACTCTGGTGCCTGTTCAGGTACACTGAGGGAGAATTTAGCACGGCCAATGCACCCTAACCTGCACGTGGGAGGAAACCGGAGCATTCTTTGGGTGGCACCCTTTGGGTAGCAGGGTGGCACAATGGTTAGCACTGCTGCCTCACAGCGCCAGGGACCCAGATTCGATTCCCGGATTGGGTCACTGTGTGGAGTTTGTACGTTCTCCCCGTGTCTGTGTGGGTTTCCTCCGGGTGCTCCGGTTTCCTCCCACAGTCCAAAGATGTGCAGGTTATGTGGATTGGCCATGATAAATTGCCCCTTAGTGTCAGGGGGACTAGGTAGGGTAAATGCATGGGGTTATTGGAGATAGGGCCTGGGTGGGATTGTGGTCGGTGCAGACTTGATGGGCCAAATAGCCTCCTTCTGCACTGTAGGATTCTATGGATTCTATGGATTCACCCGGAGGAAACCCACGTAGACACGGGGAGAATGTGCAAACTCCACACAGACAGTGACCCAAGCCGGGAATCGAACCCAGGTCCCTGGCGCTGTGAGGCAGCAGTGCTAACCACTGTGCCACTTGGCTGTGAAAATCTGAGCTTCGAGGTCAAATGCACCGTGATATTTGGGAGGTTTCAATTCAATCAATTTTTAAATCGCGAATTAAAAAGCTACTTTCTTTCATGATCATGAATCTCACGAATTGGAAAAACCCACCTGGTTTGCAAATGTCTTTTAGGGAAGGAAATCTGCTGTTCTTACCCAGTCTGGCCTACATGTGACTCCAGAGCCACAGCAATGTGGTTAACTGTCCTCTCCAATGGTCCAGGAAGACAATTCAAGAGAACAGCTCACTGCCACCTTTTCAGTAGTAACTCGGGATGGACAATGAATATTTGTGGGATCTTCCTCTGCATTAATCAGTTGTCACAATTTTACCACAGCAACTGCGCTCCAACAATGGGAGCACATTGGTCCTGCAATGCTTTGGGCCGTACTTAGGTGGTTTAAGGAACAGCGCAAGGGCAAATTTTTCTTGTTTGTTTTAGAACCTGTATTTTCTCTTGGGCATAGAAATAATGCCTGGATGCTCCTTTATTGCTGCCTCCAGCTGTTTCTGTCACTGACTCAAACAGCTGGACGTTCTGCAGGAAGTTCCGCCTGGAGACCTCCTCCCAACAGATGGCTGGGATTTGGAATGTTGGACAAATTGTCTTTCAAGCTCATCCTTCACAAATTATTTCCAGTTGTTAATTACTGTTTGGGGTTTGACAGATTTACTTTGTAATAAATAAAATGATCAATCTAAATTTTACAGGGCTCACAATGGCGTGTCGCTGATAAATTGTTGCCCTCCATGTCACACTGGATATCGAAGCGCTGGAAACATGAGGGAGAACTCATGTGGTGAACAAGGTAAGTTGGTAAATTATACTATTCATAAAGGATGTAACTCATACAGCAAACAGCAAAGGCTTTTATCGTACCTCAGCTCTCCACCTGCCCACCTTCCACAGAACCATGGTCATTCGGCCCATGTTGTCCATGCCTCTCGAGGACGCCCATGTGCTCTTTCTAATCCCACCTTCCTGCATCTGCCCATAGCCCTGTATCTTACAGCACTTAAGGTTTATGATTTGATTTGGTTTATTATTGTCACATGTATTAGTATACAGTGAAAATTGTTGTTTCTTGCGGCGCGGGGGGGGGGGGGGGGGGGGGGCGGAGGGGGGAGGCGGGGTGAGCCCTCCCTGCCAGCAACTTCAGTTTTTAGTGTCTGGCCGTAACCCCCTCCCCCCTGAGATGGGCACAGACTTGAGGTCCTGTTGTGGATCTGTCCACCAGACACACACCGTGGGAGACCAGCGCTAATTCACCTTGATGTGAATGGATTCTCCAACGGGGTGGATGATCAAATGTAGGAGTCTGATAACGATATTCCAATTTATTATAATGATGTTCCCAGCGTTCAACTTAATTTCCATGATGTCACTGGGAAAGCGGAGGGTGGGTGAGTAAGTGGGGGAGGGGCCATTGCGACAAGACTTCCTACCAACATAAAACACGATTTGGACCTCTCATGAGATTTTTCGCTCCTGTCACCAGACCGGTTGGAGAGGAACGAGAGCGAAAAATCCTGGCCGTAGTTTGATCAGGAGATAGCGGAGGTGAGCGAACGCAGGGGCGATAGGGGAGCAGGACTTGGTTTGAGTAAAGACACAGACAGCAGAGTTTTCAATTACCTCAAGTTTCCAGAGGGTAGGAGGTGGAGGATGAGCCAGGGTTAGTGAAGTCCAGAGAAGAGAAGACCGAGAGGGTGACCTAGAATCATAAGAACTAGGAGCAGGAGTAGGCCATCTGGCCCCTCGAGCCTGCTCCGCCATTCAATAAGATCATGGCTGATCTTTTTGTGGACTCAGCTCCACTTACCCGCCCGCTCACCATAGCCCTTAATTCCTTGACTGTTCAAAAATCTATCTATCTTTGCCTTAAAAACATTCAATGAGGTAGCCTCAACTGCTTCACTGGGCAGGGAATTCCACAGATTCGCAGCCCTTTGTGTGAAGAAGTTCCTCCTCAACTCAGTCCTAAATCTGCTTCCCCTCATTTTGAGGCTATGCCCCCTAGTTCTAGTTTTACCCGCCAGTGGAAACAATTTCTCTGCTTCTATTTTATCTATTTCCTTCATAATCTTATATGCTTCTATAAGATCTCCCCTCATTCTTCTGAATTACAATGAGTATAGCCCCAGTCTACTCAGTCTCTCCTCATAAGCCAACCCTCTCAACTACGGAATCAACCTAGTGAATCTCCTCTGCACCCCCTCCAGTGCCAGTATATTCTTTCTCAAGTAAGGAGACCAAAACTGTACACAGTCCTCCAGGTGCGGCCTGGAGCCCCATTAACTTGCCCAACACTATCTCTTTCGTGACAATGATAGAGGTAGAATCATAGAATCCCTACAGTGCAGAAGGAGGCCATTTGGCCCATTGGGTCTGCACTGACCGCAATCCCACCCAGGCCCTATCCTTGTAACCCCACGGAATCCTCCTGATGCGAAGCGGCAACGTCCCCCCCCCACCCCCGCCGAGACCTGTTCCGTGTGACCCCAAGTATTTACCCCACTCATCCCCCTGACCTACACATCTTGGGACACTAAGGAGTAATTTAGCATGGCCAATCCACCTAACCTGCACATCTTTGGACTGCGGGAGGAAACCGGAGCACCCGGAGGAAACCCACACAGACGCGGGGAGAACATGCAACCTTCACACAGACAGTGACCCAAGCCGGGAATTGAACCCGTGTCACTGGTGCTGTGAGGCAGCAGTGCTAACCACTGTGCCAACGTGCCGCCCTACCCGATAGACATGTTTAAATTATGAAAAGGTTTGATAATGCAGAATTGCTTTTAACTTTACACAAAATATAAGATAGTCAGTAATAAATCCAATGGCGAATGGAGAAAAAGTGTCTTTAGCCAGGGAGTGGTGAGAACGTGGAACTCATTACCACAGGGACTGGGTGAGGTGAATCACACAGATGCATATAAGAGGATAAACAGATGAGGGAGAAAGGAATGGAAGGATATAGTTGATGGGGTGTGATGAAGAGGAACGGGAGGATTCTTGTGCGGAACATAAATACTAGCACGGACCACTTAGCCTCAATGACCTGTTTCCGTGCTGCAGATTTGATGTACGGCAGTTCCTTGTGGAGTGTAATCCTGCTTGAAAATGTGTGGATTTCTGACATCTTCACTGACAAGAGGAAGAGAACCCATTCCGGCAGCTAAATTAATCCCAGAAATTGGGGGATCTCGCTTTCCGGAAAGCAGTGCAATTCTTAACATAACCTGAAGCAATATTTACAAGGAGCCGGCAGACGTGGGGGAGGGGAAAGGGGGGTTTCCTGCCAGGACTGAATTACCTAGGAGGGAACAGTGGGGGGAGGGGAGATTGGGAGGGGGACAGTGCGGGGGGGGGGGGGGGGGGGTGGGATTGGGAGGGGAGATTGGGAGGGGGACGGTGGGGGGGGAGATTGGGAGGGGGACGGTGGGGGGGAGATCGGGAGGGGGACGGTGGGGGGGGGAGATTGGGAGGGGGACGGTGGGGGGGGAGGAGATTGGGAGGGGATGATGGGTGGGGTGGGGAGATTGGAAGGGGGTGTTGGGGGTGGGGTGATTGGGAGGGGGGACTGTCAGGGGGTGGAGTGATTGGGATGGTGGGGGGGATGGGGAGATTGGGAGGAGGGACTGTTGGGGGTGGGGTGATTGGGAGGGGGGACAGTGGGGGTGGAGGGATGCAGAGATTGGAAAGGGGGGATGGTTGGGGGTGGGGAGATTGGAAGGGGGAATGGTGGGTGGGTGGGGAGATTAGAAAGGGAGGATGGTCGGGGTGGGGAGATTGGAAAGGGAGGATGGTCGGGGTGGGGAGATTGGAAAGGGAGGATGGTCGGGGTGGGGAGATTGGAAGGGGACGGTAAGGAAGGAGATTGGAAGGGAGGACAGTGGAGGGGAAGGAATGATGACATTATCAGTGGGCCAGGAGAGGAGACCCCAGGGAACCTGGGGCGAGAGGATTGGGGTCCCTGTTCAGAGTGCAGAGGAAGAGAGGAAGGTTAATCTCCGGCGTCAAAGGAATGGCCAATGGGAGGGAACATGCTGGTAATAACTCGGTGTCTCAAAAACAACAAGCTGCATTGATATAGCACCTTTAACAGAGTGAAACCTGAATCTAACATAGTGTTAGGTAGGTGATTGGGCCTTGGTGCCAGTTCAGGCAAGTTCTGAAGTTTACGAAGGAATGTGGGAGGCTGGGGGGAGGGAGGGGGGGGCGGGGGGGGAACACTCGGACGCTTGCGTCTGATGGAATCAAATGCACAGGTGATGGGCGTGGGGAGGAGTGCGGGGGGCTCAGGCAGAGTTACCAATGCTGATGTTACAGAGGTGGGAGTAGGATGGTCCTGCGATGGAAAGATTTGCATTTGGAACATAAACAAAAGATGCTGGAAAATCTCAGCAAGTCTGACAGCATGTAGGGAGAGAGAACAGAGCCAACAATGAAGAGTCATCCAGACCCTTCCAGATCCAGCTGCACTCAGCAGTTGAATAGCCTGCTGAGTGAGTTAGTGGTTATACATCACCAGCAGCCCAACACCAAAGAGAGAAGTGAAAGTTTTGCAACAATAATAGCTGTTCCCGTTTGGCTGCCGATTTCGATTAGCTGCACACTGTTATGATATTAATTGTACAGCTAACCCACTGAAATAAGTGTAGAGGAATAAGCAGCGATCTCACTGAGGTGTTAATTTAACATCTTGGGGGGGATCTCAGGAAACAGAAAGGGCACTGTAAGTTGCTTCAATTGTATAGGGCGTTGGTGAGGTCACACCTCGCTCAGTACTGACCCTCTGACAGTGAGGCACTCCCTCATCACTGACCCTCTGACAGTGCGGCACTCCCTCATCACTGACCCTCTGACAGTGCGGCACTCCCTCATCACTGACTCTCTGACAGTGCGGCACTCCCTCAGTACTGACCCTCTGACAGTGCAGCACTCCCTCAGTACTGACCCTCTGGTAGTGCAGCACTCCCTCAGTTCTGACCCTCTGACAGTGCGGCACTCCCTCAGTACTGACCCTCTGACAGTGCAGCACTCCCTCAGTACTGAGCCTCTGACAGTGCAGCACTCCCGCAGTATTGACCTTCTGAAAGTGCGGCACTCCCTCAGTACTGACCCTCTGACAGTGCAGCACTCCCTCAGTATTGACCTTCTGAAAGTGCGGCACTCCCTCAGTACTGACCCTCTGACAGTGCAGCACTCCCTCAGTACTGAGCCTCTGACAGTGCAGCACTCCCGCAGTATTGACCTTCTGAAAGTGCGGCACTCCCTCAGTACTGACCCTCTGACAGTGCAGCACTCCCTCAGTACTGACCCTCTGACAGTGCAGCACTCCCTCAGTATTGACCCTCTGACAGTGCAGCACTCCCTCAGTACTGACCCTCTGACAGTGCAGCACTCCCTCAGTACTGACCCTCTGACAGAGCAGCACTCCCTCAGTACTGACCCTCTGACAGTGCAGCACTCCCTCAGTACTGACCCTCTGACAGTGCAGCACTCCCTCAGTACTGACCCTCTGACAGTACAGCACTCCCTTAGTACTGACCCTCTGACAATGCAGCACTCCCTCAGCACTGACCCTCTGACAGTGCGGCACTCCCCCAGTACTGACCCTCTGACAGTACAGCACTCCCTCAGTACTGACCCTCTGACAGTACAGCACTCCCTTAGTACTGACCCTCTGACAATGCAGCACTCCCTCAGTACTGACCCTCTGACAGTGCGGCACTCCCCCAGTACTGACCCTCTGACAGTACAGCACTCCCTTAGTACTGACCCTCTGACAATGCAGCACTCCCTCAGTACTGACCCTCTGACAGTGCGGCACTCCCCCAGTACTGACCCTCTGACAGTGCAGCACTCCCTCAGTACTGACCCTCTGACAGTGCGGCACTCCCTCAGTACTGACCCTCTGACAGAGCAGCACTCCCTCAGTACTGACCCTCTGACAGTGCAGCACTCCCTCAGTACTGACCCTCTGACAGTGCGGCACTCCCTCAGTACTGACCCTCTGACAGTGCAGCACTCCCTCAGTACTGACCCTCTGACAGTGCAGCACTCCCTCAGTACTGACCCTCTGACAGTGCGGCACTCCCTCAGTACTGATCCTCTGACAGTGCAGCACTCCCTCAGTACTGACCCTCTGACAGTGCAGCACTCCCTCAGTACTGACCCTCTGACTGTGCAGCACTCCCTCAGTACTGACGCTCTGACAGTGCAGCACTCCCCCAGTACTGACCCTCTGACAGTGCAGCACTCCCTCAGTTCTGACCCCCAGACTGTGCAGCACTCCCTCAGTACTGACCCTCTGGTAGTGCAGCACTCCCTCAGTTCTGACCCCCAGACTGTGCAGCACTCCCTCAGTACTGACCCTCTGACAGTGCAGCACTCTCTCAGCCTGACCCTCTGACAGTGCGGCACTCCCTCAGTACTGTCAGCCTGAATACTGCGTTGAGGTCCCTACTAAAAGTGGGAGCCCTTTTCCGAGGTACTCATTCGGAAGAACTGAAATGATGGAATATTTTTCTCTTTGGCAAGGCTGACAAAACATTGCCCGGAGGCACCCCTCATGGCTCGGAATCGCTTTACCCCTCACCCCTCTGTCTGCGAGTTCAGCGTTGACTACATAAAGAAGCAGTGTGTCTCGGCAGCAACAGCTGGGATTCCTTGCCCTCAACATTAAGCACAGCTCAGGGTCTCACAGCCCAAATTGTCGACTGATTCTGCCAAATACGTCTCAGGGTCTCAGGGTCAAATTCGGTCGATTTTAAGTCATGAAATTAAAAACAAAGCAGGGAGCGAATGAAGTCTTTGATTAAGATGTATTTGTGTAATTTCCCAGGAGAGACAAAAAGAAAATTCTCTGATGGTGGGGGTTGGTGCTCGATGAAGCAAGTCCGCTGGCGATTACTCGGCGTGGGTCAGCAGGAGGCCATTCAGCCCATCCTGCCCATAGCTTTCCAAATCGTTATTGGAATCACTTCTCCCTGTCTGAGAAAAGAACAATTCGGAATGAGTAAAGGGGACCTGGTAAACGTAATGAAATGCGGAGGGTTAGAATCAGAGAATCCCTACAATACAGGAGGAGGCCATTCAGCCCATCGAGCATGCACTGACAACAATCCCACCCAGGCCCGATCCCCATAACCCCACATATTTACCCTGCTAATCCCCCCGAAACCAGTGTTAATTTAACCTGGCCAATCCACCGAACCAGCACATCTTTGGACTGTGGCAGGAAACCGGAGCACCTGGAGGAAACCCACGTAGACACGGGGAGAACGTGCAAATTCCACACAGACAGTAACCCAAGGCTGGAATTGAACCCGGGTCTCCGGAGCTGTGAGGCAGCAGTGCTAACCACTGTGCCGCCATGCCGCTCCTTGCTTGAGTTAGCATTCAAGAGAGAATTAGATAAATACATCATGAGGAGAAATTTGAAGGAGGATGGGGAGAGAGCAAAGGGAGTGGAATTAACTCACACTTGCATTTCTATGTGGTGTTCCAGGACCTCAAGACATCTCAAAGTGTTTTACGGCCAGTAAAATACTATCTGAAGTGCAGTCACTATTGTCATGTAGGAAACAAAACAGCCAATTCCCACCCAGCAAATTCCCACAGTTATGTGATAACAATCCATGGGGGGAGGCAGTGGCGTTAGTGTTAATGTCACTGAGCCAGTAATCCAGAGACCCAGGCTCATGCTCTGGAGACATGGGTTCAAATCCCACCATGGCAGCTGATGGAATTTAAATTCAATTAATAAACCTGGAGTTCAACATTAATCTCAGTCATGGTAATCATCATCAGCTGTTGCTTAAAAACCCATCTGGTTCACTGATGCCATTTAGGGAAGGAAATCTGCCATTATAACCGCAATGTGGCTGATTCTTAATTGCCCTCTGAAATGGCTTCTCAAGCTGGGGCAATTAGGGATGGGCAATAAAGGCCGGCCTTGCGATACCCACGTCCCATGAAAATATAACAAACTGGACTGAGATGGTGATGGATGGATAAATATCAGCCGGGGTAACTCCACTGCTCTTCACAAACAACGCCTGTGCGACCTTTCACCTTCAGCTCAGAGAGCTGACTCATTCCCGATTTAATTAAAGATAGTGCGGCATTTTCTCAATACTGTCTGGCTTCAATTTTGTGCTCCTGTCCTGAAGTGGGATTTGAACTCAGGACCTGTTGTCTCAGGGCCAAGTACAAGAGTGCGACTCACAATCACAGCTACCCATGGAGTTAATGCAAGTATATCGTGGGTTGAATGGCTTCCTTCTGCACTGTCTTGAAATGGATAGAAGGCTGGTGAGCAGATAGGATGCAAAAAGCTGGCATATTTGGGTCTTTTCCTGATTGGCAGTCAGTGACTAGTGGGGTTCCGCAGGGCTCTGTGCTGGGACCCCAACTGTTCACATTATATATTAATGATTTGGAAGAGGAAGCTGAATGTATTATCTCCAGATTCGCAGATGATACAAAGTTAGGTGGGAGGGTGAGCTGTGAGGAGGATGCAGAGATGCTTCAGTGTGATTTGAACAGGCTGAGTGTGTGGGCATCTGCATGGCAGATGCAGTATAGTGTGGATAAATGTGAGGTTATCCACCTTGGTAGCAAAAATAGAAATGCAGATTATTACTTGAATGAGTGTGAATTGAGAGAGGTGGATACTCAACGAGACCTTGGAGTTCTCGTGCATCAGTCGCTGAAAGTAAGCACGCAGGTACAGCAGGCAGTAAAGAAGGCAAATGATATGTTGGCTTTCATAGCGAGAGGATTTGGGTAGAGGAAGAGGGATGTTTCATTACAATTGTATAGGGCATTGGTGAGGCCACACCTGGAGTATTGTGTGCAGTTTTGGTTTCCTTATCTGAGGAAGAATGTTCTTGCTATAGAGGGAGTACAGTGAAGGTTTACCAGGCTGATTCCTGGGATGGCAGGTCTGTCATACGAAGAGGGTCTAAGTCAGTTAGGGTTATATTCACTGGAGTTTAGAAGAGTGAGAGGGGATCTCAGAGAAACTTATAAAATTCTAACAGGTTTAGACAGGGTAGATTCAGAAAGAATGTTCCTGGGGGAGGTGGGGGAGTCCAGAACCAGGAGTCATAATTTGAGGACAAGGGGTAAACCTTTTAGAACTGAGGCGAGGAGAAATTTGGAGTGTTACTTACCTGATTCTTCAACCCTCCCTCACAATTCTAGGATGTTGGTGAGGCCACACCTGGAGTATTGTGTGTAGTTTTGGTATCCTTATCTAAGGAAGGATGTCCTTGCTCTGTAGCAAATTTCCAGCCGGATGTGGCCCGCTGCAGGCCGGATGTGGCCCACGGGCTGTAGTTTGGAGACTCCTGCTATAGAGGGAGTACAGCGAAGGTTTACCAGGCTGATTCCTGGGATGGCAGGTTTATGAGGAGAGACGAAATCGGTTAGGATTATATTCACTGGAGATTAGAAAAGTGAGAGGGGATCTCATAGAAACTTATAAAATTCTAACAGGGTTAGACAGGGTAGATTCAGAAAGAATGTTCCCGATGGTGGGGGAGTCCAGAACTAGGGGTCACAGTTTGAGGATAAGGGGTAAACATTTTAGAACTAAGGTGAGGAGAAATTTCTACACCCAGAGGGTGGTGAATGTGTGGAATTCACTTTCACAGAAAGTAGTTGAGGCCAAAACGTTGTGTGATTTCAAGAAGAAATTAGATATAGCTCTTGGGGCGAAAGGGATCAAGGGCTATGGGGGGAAGGGGGGATCAGGATATTGAATTTGATGATCAGCCATGATCAAGAGAATGGCGGAGCAGGCTTGAAGGGCTGAATGGCCTACTCCTCCTTCTATATTTTTGTATTTTTATGATCCATAAACAGGTAATACCTCAGACAGGGGCAAGTTGATTCGTTCACTTTACTTAAGTCAGCTCAACTCTCCTCTTAATGGTTTATGTTGGACTCGAGCCTAGAGAAACAGGTCTCTCTGGAAAGTCAATAGAGGTCTGTGTCTGGCCCCAAAAGGTGCAATTAATTATCTGAGCTCTACATAAACTATAGGTGCTTTGTGTGCCTATGAGAGCATCTGTCAGGCTGACGAGAGAGAGATATGAAGAAGCTGGTTTTCTGGGACTCCCAGGAGCTGGGAATTTTAAAACGCTTCATTCTTCATTAACATTGCTCTTGCCAAAACATTACACAATACCTTGAAATTCCTTCAGCTAAAGGTTAAAACCCTGCTTCCACTCCGAGAGATTACAGAGTCTGTTGTGTAAAAGAAAACCATTAAAAGTAGCAAAAAAAATTTTTTTGAAGCGATTTGGAAATGAGAGACTCTGGGTGGTTTTAAGCTCTCACGTACAGTTCTCTAACAGAACCTGGAGCTGGGCTCCTTTCATTGGTTGTTTCACTCAACCCTGCTGCCACAAACTACAGACCTGAATAATCCCTGGTTTAACTGGCTGGTTTTGGGTGAAGTTGGATCTTGCAACTGGCACACCAGCTTCTTAGAAACTTTAGTGTTTTAAATGTCTACTCCATTTGATTTGATTTGATTTGATTTATTATTGTCACATGTATTAGTATACAGTGAAAAGTATTGTTTCTTGCGCGCTATACAGACAAAACATACCGTTCATAGAGAAGGAAAGGAGAGAGTGCAGAATGTAGTGTTACGGTCAGAGCTAGCGTGTAGAGAAAGAGCAACTTATTGTGAGGTAGGTCCATTCAAAAGTCTGACAGCAGCAGGGAAGAAGCTGTTCTTGAGTCGGTTGATACGTCACCTCAGACTTTTCTATCTTTTTCCTGACGGAAGAAAGTGGAAAAAAGAATGTCCGGAGTGCGTGGGGTACTTAATTATGCCGGCTGCTTTGCCGAGGCAGTGGAAAATGTAGACAGAGTCAATGGATGGGAGGCTGGTTTGCGAGATGGACTGGGCTACATTTGCGACCCTTTGTAGTTTCTTGCGGTCTTGGGCAGAGCAGGAGCCATACCAAGCTGCGATACAACCAGAAAGAATGCTTTCTATGGTGCAGCTGTAAAAGTTGGTGAGAGTCGTAGCGGACATGCCAAATTTCCTTAGTCTTCTGAGAAAGTAGAGGCGTTGGTGGGCTTTCTTAACTATAGTGTCGGCATGAGGGGACCAGGACAGGTTATTGGTGATCTGGACACCTAAAAACTTGAAGCTCTTGACCATTTCTACTTCATCCCCATTGTAAGTAGTCTCACAACACCAGGTTAAAGTCCAACTTAAAGTCCAACACCAGGTTAAAGTTCAGACACTGCTCCTTCATCAGGTGAGTGGGCAGCGTAAAGGGCAGTGCTCTGAAAGCTCTTGCTACCAAATAAACCCGTTGGTCTTTAACCTGGTGTTGTGAGACTACTTACTGTGCCTACCCCAGTCCAACGCCGGCAACTCCAAATCATCCCCATTGATGTAGACAGGGGCATGTTCTCCATTACACTTCCTGAAGCTGATGACTATCTCATTCATTTTGTTGACATTGAGGGAGAGATTATTGTCGCCATGACAGTTTACCAGATTCTCTATCTCATTCCTGTACTCTATCTCGTCATTGTTTGAGATCTGACCCATTACAGTGGTGTCATCAGCAAACTTGAAAATCGAATTGGAGGGGAATTTGGCCGCACAGTCATAGGTGTATAAGGAGTATAGTAGGGGGCTGAGAACACAGCCTTGTGGGGCACCGGTGTTGAGGATGATCGTGGAGGAAGTGTTGTTGCCTATCCTTACTGATTGTGGTCTGTGAGTTTGGAAGTTCAGGATCCAGTCGCAGAGGGAGGAGCCGAGGCCCAGGCCACGGAGTTTGGCGATGAGTTTTGTAGGAATAATGGTGTTGAAGTCTGATCTGTAGTCAGTAAATAGGAGTCTAACATAGGTCTTTGTTATCTAGGTGTTCCAGGGTTGAGTGCAGGGCCAGGGAGATGGCGTCTGCTGTGGACCTGTTGCGGTGATAGGCGAATCGTAGTGGATCCAGGCAATCCGGAAGGCTGGAATTTATTCATGCCATGACTAACCTTTTGAAGCACTTCATATTGATGAATCAACTCCAGCTTCCAGATTTTTTTTAACATTCATTCGTGGAACATGGGCATCGCTAGCTGGCCAGCATTTATTGCCCATCCCTAGTTGATTGAGGCGGTTGAGAGTCAGCCACATTGCTGTGGCTCTGGGGTCACATGTAGATTTCCCTCCCTAAAGGGCATTAGTGAACCAGATGGATTTTTCTGACAATCATGGTCATCAGTAGATTCTTAATTCCAGATTTTTAAAATTGAATTCAATCTGTCATCTGCCGTGGCGGGATTCGAACCCGGGTCCCCAGAACATTAGTTAAGTTTCTGGATTAATAATCTAGCGATAACACGACTCAGACATTGCCTCCCCATAACTACAACGACCAATTTGTTTCCTTTGCAAGTAACATAAAAGTGGACTGTAAAAACTTCTATTATGTATCTAAAAAGAAAAAGATGAGTGAAGAGAAATGTGAGTCTCTTACAGTCCAAAACAGGTGAATTTATAATAGAGGACAAGGAAATGGCAGAGTAATTAATAACTACCTTCGTTCAGTCTTCATGGAGAAAGACACAAATAATTTCCCAAAAATGCTAAGGAATCAAGGGTCTAGTGAGAAAGAGGAATTGAGGAAAATTAGAATTACTAAAAAAATTTGACACGGCGGCATGGTGGCACAGTGGTTAAGCACTGCTGCCTCACGGGGCCAGCGACCTGGGTTTCATTCCCGGCTTCTGTCACTGTCTGCACATTCTCCCCGTGTCTGCGTGGGTTTCCTCCGAGTGCCATGGTTTCCTCCCACAGTATGAAAGACGTGCTGGTTAGGTGATTTGGCGTGGAAGTCATGCTAGCGTTGTATAGAACTGGAATACTGGCTGCGAATCTCCCATCCCGCTGCACCTTTTTTTAGTGGAGAGCTGGAGTTGCGGGTGTCGTAGGGCTGGCCAGCGATAGAGCTGTCTGGCAACCGGGAGGCCGATAGTGCGGGGCCACTGCGCATGTGCCAATCTCGGTGCTGACAGATCAGCGCCCGCGCAGTGTCCCGCTCAGTGCGCTGTTTTCAGCCTCTCCAGCGGGGATAGGCCCCACCCTCTAGTTTTTAATGATATTCACACTGGGGGCCTCTGTGGTGCAGACTGTGGGAGATTCTTCTCTGAACTCCCACTGAAAAAATTAAGGGAATTACTCTAGTTTTCATGAGAATTCGACATTAGAATTTCTTTGGGAGAATTCTGTGCAGTTCTGGTCGCCACATTATAGGAAGGACCTGATTGCACTGGAGGGGGTGTAGAGGAGATTAACCAGGATGCTGCCTGGGATGGAAGATTTAAGTTATGAAGAGAGGTTGGATAGGCTTGGGGTGTTTTCGTTGGAGTAGAGAAGGCTGAGGGGTGATACTGACTGAGGTGTACAAGATTATGGGGCACATGGACAGGGTGGATAGGGAGCAGCTGTTCCCCTAAGTTGAAGGGTCAGTCACGAAGGGTCATAGGTTCAAGGTGAAGGGCAGGTGGTTTAGAGGGGATGTGAGGAAAAGCATCATCCAGAGGGTAAAAGGTGAGGGTCTGGAATGTGCTTCCTGGGAGGGTGGTAGAGGCGGGTTGCCTCACATCCTTTAAATGTACCTTGATGAGCACTTGGCACATCATAACATTCAGGCTATGGGCCAAGTGCTGGCAAGTGTGATTAGGTGGGATGTCAGGTGTTCCTTGCGTGTTGGTGCAGTTAACATAATAAAAGTTCAAAGGCATGTTACAAGAGTGTCGTCAGGCAACATTTTTAGACTGAGCCACATTAGCACAGGTGGCCAAAAGCTTGGCCAAGCAGGTGTGCTTTAAGGTGTCTTAATGAAGGACAGAGCTGTGGAGAGTGGGAAAGGCTTAGGGAGTCAATTCTGGAGTCTAGGGCCCAGACAGCTGAAGGCACGGCCACCAATTGTGGAGTGATTAAAATCAGTTACGCTAAGGAGGGCAGTGTTGGAGGAGTCCAGATATCTTGGAGCGTTGTGAAGCTGGAGGAAGTTACGGAGATCGGGAGGGCGACGTCATGGAAGTATATGAAAACATGGATGGGGATTTTAAAATTGTTTAGAAGCAAAATTTGGAATTCTTGGATCTGTTGCTTAGTCACTGGACACTTGAGGAAGGGCCTTTTATTGAAAGTAGATTAGAGACAGAGGGAAAAGGAAAGTCAGTGGAGGCATTGAGAAAGAAAGATGAGAAGTTTGGAATTGAATTATAATAAGTTTCATAAGAATACAGATCTTGCTTGGCTAAGAATATACTATGTTGTAGCTAAATAAACATTGAAAAAACCCACTCAATGTTATGGTTTCAAAAGCGAGATCTCGTTTGCCCTATTCATAGAATATACAGTAAAGCTTGGTCAATCCTCTTCAATTCTTCAACTGAAGACTCTTTTGAGTGAGGCTTGAAGTGCACTTGGCTCAGTGACTAGAACAGCGTATGTTTCCACATCTCCCTGGAACACTATCTACTTGAGGTGATGGAGAGTAGCTAAACAATACTCACATTAATCAGTGAATTAATCAGTCTATTGAGTAGGAGGAGAGACTGCAGAGAGTGACTTGCAGGTCAGTTAGGACACAGTGAACACACAGTTACATTTATGACATTGAATCCTGCCCTCGCCCACCCAGCAGATGCTGGAAAGAAAGGTGAGCGATTCCACCTGGATCAATCGTACTCCCTAGAATGTTGTGTTTGCAATTCCCTCGCACTCAGCATGGTACCATGAACATAACTGCAGCATTTGGGAGAAAGTGCACCATGTTTGGAGTCAGAGTACAGAATGAACAAACTAGGTGGATTAGGTGGATTGGCCATGCTAAATTGCTCCTTAGTGTCAGGGGGACTAGCTAGGATAAATGCATGGGGTTCTGGGGATGGGCCTGGGTGGGATTGTGGTGGGTGCAGACTCGATGGGCCGAATGGCCTCCTTCTGCACTGTAGGGATTACTATGATTCTATAACTCCTATTTGTACCAGACCTTTCACAACTTCAGGACCTCTCAGTCTCAGTTAAATACATTTGAAGTGTAGTTATTATTGGAATGCAGAGAAATGTGCAGCCAATTTGAAAATTCTTCACAAACAGACCATTTATTTAGTGATTTTGATTAAGGGGGAACTATTGGGCAGGACACAGGGGAGAACTCTCCTGTTTCTCTTTCGAATTAGTGGCCACAGAATCATTGGCCGGAATTCTCCAGCCATTCACGCTGGCAGGATTTTCCGGTCCCACCGGAAGCGCAGCCCCGTCCGTGGGATTCCCGCTGGTGTGGGGTGATGTTAATGGGAATTCGCATTGACAGCAGCGGGACCAGAGAATCCCTCCGCTAGCAAACAGCACGCCACCTCCCGCCGGTGGGAAACACATGGCTGGGAGGCCGGAGAATCTCACTCATGATGTCCACATGAGAGGATAAATTCTTTGCCCTCAATCCCTCCTATTTCTCATCCAAATGCTGCCCCTCATTGGCATCATGTGAAGGCACAGTGTTAGTCTTCACATGTACAGCACACAGCTCTACCTCACCACCTCCTCTCCCAGTAACACCACTGTCTGAATAATCCTCCTCTAAACTAAACCTTGGGAAAACTGAGTCATTCAGTCCTTGCTCCGAACTCTGTTCCTCAGTTACCAACTCCATCCCTTTCTCTGACTGAACCAAACTGTTGGCAACCTTGGTGTCATATTTGACCCCGAGATGATCTTCCGACCATATTTCCATGCCATCACTGAGACCACCTCTGTTCACCTCCTTAACATTGCCCAACCATGTCCCTGTCTCAGATCATCTGCCGTTGAAACCTTCATTCCTACCTTCCTTACCTCGAAACTTGATATTTTAGTGCACTCCTGGTGATTTTCCACATTCTACCCTCCATTAATTTGAGCTTATACAGAACTCTACTGTCTTTGATTTGATTTGATTTGATTTATTATTGTCGCATGTATTAACATACAGTGAAAAGTATTGCTTCTTGCGCGCTATACAGACAAAGCATGCCGTTCATAGAGAAGGAAATCAGAGAGTTACAGTCATAGCTAGGGTGTAAAGAAAAATCAACTTAATGCGAGGTCCATTCAAAAGTCTGACAGCAGCAACTGTTCTTGAGTCGTTCGGTACGTGACCTCAGACTTCTGTATCCTTTTCCCAAACGGAAGAAGGTGGAAGAGAGAATGTCCGGGGTGCGCGGGGTCCTTAATAATGCTGGCTGCTTTTCCGAGGCAGCAAGAAATGTAGACTGAGTCAATGGATGGGAGGCTGATTTGCGTGATGGATTGGGCTACATTCACGACCTTTTGTAGTTTCTTACGGTCTTGAACAGAGCAGTGCTGCATGTCTGACTCTGTGAGAGTAGCAAGTGAAAGCAGGCATTAACCTTGGGTTACCATCATGTTCCTGGCCTTCTCGTGCGTAAAAAAAATGTATATATATATATATATATATACTCGGAAATAATTCAGTTCCTTATCAGTCTGGACTGTTTCAGGGATTGCCCTCGGGGTCTCCAGATGTCAGTCTGATGTCTAAGTTACTGGAAGCTGGAAAAGCCTCGTTGCATTGTTCCAGTAAACCAGGCAGTGACCGACTGAACTCAGACCATGTTGGTTGATGCCAGGGGCTGCAGGATACAGTACCTTATTAAAGAGTAGGCTGAGAAACAGGAAGCTGGTAATACTCTGACTTATTATCGAACATTTCAAATGGAATAGTTCCCTATCATAGTTTCCTTTATCTTAAATAAAATGAGTGCTAATTTCTCCCAGCCATCCCCACCCCAAACGCAGCCCTCCCATCACCCCTCACTGCCCCCCCCCCCCCACCCCACCCCGACCCCGTCCCCGTCCCCGCCCCCCTACAGTCCCTGCAGGTGAAGACTCGAGCTGGTGAATGGGTTCCACAGACCTATGGATCCTCCTCACTTGCCTCATTCAATTCATATGCAGCAAATCAAGACTGACGCTCTTAATTTCAGCACTGTGGGAGTGCTACTCTGTTGGAAATGTCGGGGCGATTCCAAGCGTCAGATTCGTGTAAAAATTGGAGTAATACTCGCTGGTTTTTTTTTTAGCGGGATTTTCAAAATGAATCTCCCACACTCCGTGCTTCCAAGAGTGCCTCAGTGTGAATCACGATAAAAATCGGGGAAGGAGTCCATTCCTGCTAGAGAGTCCGGCAGCATAGCGCTGAGCGGGCCACTGAGTATGCGGCGAGATCTGTGAGAGCGGAGATTGGCACATGCACAGTGGCCCCGCACTGCTGGCCTCCCAATTGCTGGCCGACCCTGCAACTCCCCATCATTGCCCCTCCGACCCCCCCCCCCCCCCCCCCCCCCCCCACTCCCCCCCAACTCCCGATCACTGGCTCCCAGAACATATCCCCACTCCCGCCCGACCAACTGATCTCCCCAACCAAGTCCCAAAATGATGACTCAAAAGCAGGCACAGACAGATGTATGAAATCTATTCCACCTTTACAAAGGGAATGACTCCTCACATGGTGAAATAAGCTCGGTCACTGCAGGATTCCTGGACACGAAGACATCTGTCAGAGTTTACACCTACACAAAAAAACAACACCCCTATTTAACAAACCACTGTCTTCCCAAATATAGTTAATCTTTCACCAGAAATAATTTATTTAATTGCCACATTTAATATCAGAGACAATAACTGCTCTTAGAAAGTGCTGAGGTTGCTCAGCTGGAGACACAGCTGACTGTGCACAAAGACTTATTGTTAACTCAGCCTAATCAACAAGCATTGTCAAAAAAATGAGTTGCATTTATATAGCGCCTTTCATCCCAAAGCGTTTCATCGCGAATGAATTATATTTTTGCGGTGTTGTTACTGTTGGAATGTAGGAAATTGGCAGTCAGTTTCTGCACAGCAAGTCCCAACAACAGCCAGCTGTCGTGGTGCATATAGGCATCAACGGTATAGGTTAAAACGATATAGGTTAAAAAAACAGAATGAGGTCCTACAAGCTGAATTTAGGGAGTTGGGAGGTATATTAAAAAGTAGGACCTCAAAGAGAATAATCACAGAATCCCTACAGTGCAGAAGGAGGCCATTCGGCCCATCAAGTCTGCACTGACCACAATCAAAGGGAATGACTCCTGACACAGTGAATCTCAGGACTGCTACCAGTGCCACGTGCTAGTCAGAGTAGGAATGTCAGGGTGGCTAAGATGAATACGTGGCTTCAGGGATGGAGCAAGACGGAGGGATTCAAATTCTTGGGACATTGGAACCGGTTCAGGGGGAGATGGGACCAGTATAAATTGGACTGGGCAGGACTGGATCATAGGTTTTGCCTCTTGAATTTGGCTAGTATAAGCATGAGCTGTTTCACTTCAGGTATGATTCAAATGACCCCCTAGGGAGCTTTTATCAAACAAAGATTATTGAAGAATATAGTTAACATATAGCAATAACTTTTACCAATTACAAACAAGAAAAAGAAACATGATATTGTATAAACCTTAATAACTATATGAAGTGTTTCAACCAAACAAACCTCCTTATAACCTCATTACAGAAAGGATGTGGAAGCCATAGAAAGGGTGCAGAAGAGATTTACAAGGATGTTGCCTGGATTAGGTGGCATGCCTTATGAGGATAGGTTGAGAGAGCTAGGTCTTTTCTCCTTGGAGAGGCGAAGGATGAGGGGTGACCTGATAGAGGTGTATAAGATGTTGAGGGGTATTGATAGAGTGAATTCTCAGAGGCTTTTACCCAGAGCTGAAATGGTTGCCACAAGAGGTCACAGGTTTAGGGTGCTGGGGAGTAGGTACAGAGGAGATGTTAGGGGGAAGTTTTTCACTCAGAGGGTGGTGGGTGCGTGGAATCGGCTGCCGGTAGTGGAGGTGGAGGCGGATTTGATGGGGTCTTTTAACAGACTTTTGGATAAGTTCATGGAAGTTAGCAAGATAGAGGGTTGTAGATAAGCCTAGTAGGTAGGGACATGTTCGGCGCAACTTGTGGGCTGAAGGGCCTGTTTGTGCTGAAGCTTTTCTATGTTCTATGTTCTATAACATACCCCTGGCACAGGTTTAGCACAGAAAATAAGAATGTTCAAGTGATGCTGGAACTTAGTCCTTTGGGTGGAGAATTGAAACTCTGACTTCCCAGCTTTGTAACTTCCAGCAGCCCTCGAGGTAGAGATAATGTCACTGCTGGCATCTAGCTTTTAGCCAGCGAATCGCTGTAAGAGACAGACTTCTGATGCCAGGAAGGCAAGAAGTCCTGCTTGTAGCTAGCCAGCAGAATCTATAATACCAGGGAGAAAGAGAGAGAGAGAAAACCTGCCTGCAACTTGAAAACCAGAAGAGCGCCTGACTCTAAACCAAAACTGAAAGTAAATCCTCGGATTCTTCTGGGGAGGAACCACCTGACTTTGACTTGTCAATCAATTTTCCCCCTAACAATTCAAAAGGTCATAAAATCCCAGTCACTGCATGAAACCCAGAGTAAAAATAAACAAGACCCAATTTAAACCATTTCAGCAGCAATAGAAGGACTGCTAAGCAGACAGCTCAAGATTTGCTTATAACTGCAGAGAACATGATTAAAAAATACATTTCTTAAAGGCACAGTAGCATCACAATGCCAATATGTTACCCCTCACACTGTGAGCTTCTAATTTCCGCAATAATCTTTGATGTGGCACCTTATCAAATGCCTTCTGGAAATCAAATACAGTACATGAATTAGTTCCCCTATATCCACAGCACATGTGACTCCTTCAAAGAACTCCAATATGTTGGCTAAACATGATTTCCCTTGCACTAAACCATGAATCTCTGCCTGATTACCTTAAATTTTTCTTAGTGCCCTGTTATAAATTCTTTAATAATGTATTCTAACATTTTCTCAATGACAGTTGTTAGGCTAACTGGCTTGTAGTTTCCCACTTTCTGTCTCCCTCCCTTTCTGAATAAAGGAGTTATATTCGCTATTATCCAATCTAAAGGAGCCTTCCTTAAAGCTAGGGAAGTTTGGAAAATTAAAATGAATGCATCAACTATTACACCAGCCACTTCTTTCAAGACTCTGGCTGAAGTCCATCAGGACCCAAGGATTTGTCAACCCGCAGCCTCAACAATTTGCTCAATGCCACTTCGCTGGTAATTGTAATGTTCCTCATCTCCTCCCTCCCTTCCGTTTCCTGATTTACAGCAATTTCTGGGATGTAACTTGTATCCTCTATTGTGGAATGTTTTATATCCAACTGAGAGGGCAAAGGGGGCCTCGGTTTAACATCTGGAAGGTAGCACCTCCAACAGTGCAGCCCTCCTTCAGTCCTGCAGTGGGAATGGGAGTCCAGATCATCTGCTGAAGTGTCTGGAGGCTGCTTTAAAACTACAGCCTCCTGTCTCAGGGGTGGAAGCGCTATTCACGGAGACACTGAGGGTGGGACTTTACTGCCTTGCTTGTCCTGTAACCGTATAATCCCACCCAAGGTCAATGGACCTTGCCATGCTCTGCCCCTCGTCTACTCCTATTAACGTGGTGGGGGGAGGGGGGGCAGCAAAATTCCGGCCTGAGTCTAGACAAGGTCCACAGAGGCTAAATGTGCACGATTAAGAAAAGTGCACAATGGTTCATCTACCGTTCCATTTTGCCCCGTTTGACTTCACAGAATCATGGAATCATTACAGAGCAGAAGGAGCCCATTCCATAAGACCATAAGACATAGGAGCAGAATTAGGCCACTCGGCCCATCGAGTCTGCTCCGCCATTCAATCATGGCTGATATTTTTCTCAACCCCATTCTGCAGGCTTTTCCTCATAACCCCTGATCCCCTTATTAATCAAGAACCTATCTATCTCTGTCTTAAAGACACTCAATGATCCGGCCTCCACAGCCTTCTGCGGCAAAGAGTTCCACAGATTCACCACTCTCTGGCTGAAGAAATTCCTCCTCATCTCTGTTTTAAAGGATCGTCCCTTTAGCCTGAGGTTGTGCCCTCTGGTTCTAGTTTTTCCTCCTGGTGGAAACGTCCTGTCCACCTCCACTCTATCCAGGCCTCGCAGTATCCTGTAAGTTTCAATAAGATCCTCCCTCATCCTTCTAAATTCAGCCCATCGTGTCTGCACCTGCTCTCTGGATAATCAATTTATTGAGTGTCATTCCCCCACCTTCTCCCTGTACCCATGCTCATTGTATCTTGTCAGATATCAACCCAATTCCCCCCAAATGCCTCAGTAAAACCTACCTCCACCACTCTCTCAGGCAGTGCATTCCAGACATTAGCTGCTCACTGCTTGAAAACATTTTTCCTCATGTCGCCTTTGCTTTTTCGCCAACTCACTATAAACCTGTGACTTCTCTTGTTCTCATTCGGTTTGTGGTGGACCTCAGTTGTGCCTTTGTCCTATATGGACCACCGTTGTGTGTGCTTGTCATACCTGGACACATCCCCTTCCAGTTTGGTTCCTCCCCTCGGCACCTAGTATAAAGGTGGCTGTCTCCTCCCCCTTGTTCAGTCCAGGTTGGTTATTTGTTGGGATCTGCTCCTGATTCTGTTGTGAATAAAAGCCTACACTTGTATTGGCACACCGGTCGTCTTTTGCCTTATTGATAGCGCATCACGGTTCACGAGTGGTAAGGGTTTTACCGTTTCAACTCTGTCCTCATGATGTTGGATACGTTGATCAAATCTCCTGTCAGCCTTCCTGTCTCCGAGGAGAACAGCCCTAACTTCTTCAATCTATCTTCGTAACGGAGGTTCCTCATCCCCGGGACCATTCTCATGAATCTTTTCTATATTTTCTCCAATGCCTATATAGCTTCAACGCAAATAAAATAATTAAGACATGTCGGTGACTCTTTGACTCTGTTTAGGCAGCCATAATCTACCCCAATGACTTATTTCAATGAAATGCAACTCATTCACTGGTCTGTCAATACGCAATCACTTGGAGTGAATATTTCTCATTTGCCTTTTAAACCTGACTTGTTTTGATGCATCTAACACTTGGAAAATAAACAAAGGTCTGGTGGCTTTTAACGAGGTTTGTGAACTGTCTCACTCCTTCATTGTAAATCTGACTGACCTGTCATCTCTCTCTGTGTTGACAGCTTCTCTCAAACAGCGCGGTTCAATCAACAATGACACAAACCTCGCCATCAAGTTAGGCTGGAATTTGCTTCAGGGAGCCTGTAATCAGACATCCATTCTTGCTGAAGGTGGGGTCAGCTCAGGAGAAAAACCCACAAACAAGCAGGGTTGATGAGTATCATTACTGAAGGTGAGATTGAGAAATCACACAGGGAGCGTTATTGAATCATTTCATCGCTGAGGGGTTTCACAATACCTAAGAACCACTTGGCAAGCTGGCCAGCTTTCAGCAGGAGGAACCTTTGTCTCTGCGCTCATTTATTACACGCACCCCTGCATTCCACTTGCAAGCGATAAGTAAGAATCTCACGAGATGGTCAACTGCGGCTCTGCGTGGCGCACTCTTGCTTCTGTGTCAGAAAGCCATGGGTTTAAGTCCCACTGTGGAATACTGCGCTGCCCTGTGGGTGAGATATTAAACTAAGCCACTGTGCATTGGATGTAAATAATCCCACAGCCACAATTTGAAGAAGTTCAGGGGAGTTCTGACCAATAATTTTCTCTCGATCAACATGATCATTCATCTCATTGTTCTTTGAGTTCAGTTTTGTTAGGGCTCCTTGATGCCACACTCGGTCGAATTCCACCTTGATGTCAAGGGCAGTCACTCTCACCTCACCTCTGGCATTCAGTTCTTTTGTCCACGTTTGAAACAAGGCTGCAATGAGGTCAGGAACTGAGTGACAATGGCAGAACCCAAACTGAGTGTCAGTGAGCAGGTTATTGCTGAGTAAGTGCTGCTTGATAGCGCCGTTCATGACCCCTTCCAACAGTTTGCTGATGATCAAGGGTAGATTAATGGGGCGGTAATTGGCCGGGTTGGACTTGTCCTGCTTTATGTGTTGCAATATGCCTTGAAAGGACAACAGTATGCCATCACTTAAAGGGAAGTGTGTCTCTCATGGGAGTGTTCCAGAAAGATCTGCTGGAGAAGCCAAAATCTATAGCATGGAAGAGCTACTCAAGGATGGGCTTAAGTATGCAGCAATCCTTGTAGTTTGAAGCCTTTTCGTTATTCAAGGGTTGTGTGCTTCACTGGCTGGGTCAGCATTTATTGCCCATCCCTAATGCCCCATGTGAAATTGGTGGTGATCTGCTTACTTGAACTGCTGCAATCCATCTGGTGTAGGGAGGGAGTTCCAGAACTTTGACCCAATGGCAGGTTCCAAGCACAACCCCAATCCTTGATGCACTTACTAGAATGCCCAAATCTACCAACAGGGACGGGAAGATGTGCGGTCTTCTGCATGTACTAAGGAAATGCCCAGATTTCCAACAATTCTGCAAGGCATCGTGACAGAAAGGGCCATTGGCAGCGGTAGTGTATTAGAGCAAAGACTGATACAACTACAAAGAGCAATGTGCTGATCCAGACAGACCATACGCAATACGAATGAATGCCGGCTATCCCGTCAAAAACATGCCCATGAGGTGACTGCCAAACCAGAAACTGACAATGATGCGCGTGATGAGATGAAGGACGGTGAACACATGTTTTACACCATCAACCTTACAGGAAACATAAATATCATCTTGCCATCTGCAGTATTTGTCAAGATTCAAATCATCTGCCCTAAGTTGGCAACTACTCAACATTGGCCAAGATTGACACAGGGGCAAGTGTCCACACACTACTCCTGCAAATCCTAAATGACATGTATTGACAGGCATGGAGGGCCATGGGAAAACCTACTGCGGTGAAACTCTCTGTGCAGTGGTTCAATAATTCTGCGTGCCCTGGTTCCATAATCCTGGGGTGCCAGGATCATCAACCCTGCTGGCTGCTACATGTCTTAGAAAGAAATCTTAGAAACCCTACAGCACAGAAAGAGGCCATTCGGCCCATCGAGTCTGCACCGACCACAATCCCACCCAGGCCCCACCCCCATATCCCTACATATTTTACCCACTAGTCCCTCTAACCTACGCATCTCAGGACACTAAGGGGCAATTTTAGCATGGCCCATCATCCTAACCTGCACATCTTTGGAGTGTGGGAGGAAACCGGAGCACCCGGAGGAAACCCACGCAGACACGAGGAGAATGTGCAAACTCCACACAGACAGTGACCCAAGCCGGGAATCGAACCCAGGTCCCTGGAGCTGTGAAGCAGCAGTGCTAACCACTGTGCTACCGTGCCGCCCCGTGAACCGTGATGTGTTCTACATCATGGACCAGTGATGGCAATTCGACCAGCAATGCTGTCACCGTGTACTAGTGACCATCCGCGGAATTAGTCAGACCACATGGAGCAGATCAGCTTCAGAAACTACTCTTATCACCTCAGGTGTGTAGCAGTGATTCTTTCTAAATGATGTACCACGCGGTATAGCAGCAAGACAGTCCTTCATGTTCTGGTCAGACTGCAGTGGAACCATAGCATCAGAGAGTGTTGCAAATACAGCATTGGCCAGGCCCCCCCGAGAGACGGGGGGGGGGGGCGGAGTTTGGTTAGTGACCAATAACACTTTGAGATTCCTGACACCCCCATCCCAACTGGCCGCAGCACAGAGTCAACAACCCTCAGATGCCTTCTTGGATCCTCAGGGCTCCTTTCATGCCCAGTTTGCTCAAAGTCTGTTTCCCGCAACTCCCTCTCGAATCGCGAGCCTATTACTCTGCTCATCTCTTCAACAAGGGAGCGCAGCGAAGGTTTACCAGGCTGATTCCGGGGATGGCAGGACTGATGTATGAGGAGTGATTGACTAGGTTAGGATTGTTTTCGCTGGAGTTCAGACAAATGGGGAGGATCTCATAGAGACTTATAAAATTCTAACAGGTCTAGACAGGGTAGATGCAGGTAAGATATTCCCAATGGTGGGGGGAGTCCAGAACCAGGGGTCACAGTCTGAGGATTCAGGGTAGACCATTTAGGACGGAGGTGAGGAGACATTTCTTCACCCAAAGAGTGGTGAGCCTGTGGAATTCATTACCACAGGAAGTAGTTGATGCCAAAACATTGAATGTATTCAAGAGGCGGCTGGATATAGCACTTGGGGTGAATGGGTTCAAAGGTTATGGGGAGAAAGCAGGATTAGGCTATTGAGTTGGATGATCAGCCATGATCTTAATGAATGGGGGAGCAGGCTCGAAGGGCCAAATGGCCTCCTCCTGCTCCCATCTTCTATGTTTCTATGTTTCTATGTAACTTCACCAAAGGGAAATCTTTCTGTTCCCTGGCCTGTATCCCCCACTTGAGACCACTCCCTGGAACCTCCCTGTCCCGCTCCCAGGTTTAAGGCCTCCTACCTGTCCCCTCCCATGTCATTCTCCCTCAGATACCTATAAGATAATGGCAATCCGACCGAGGTCACCTGACCTGCCTTTCCTGCTGTACGCCTTTCTGTGGCCCTGCGCAAGCACACAGCCAAAATCGTCGGCCTAGCAACCGGGAGTGAACGTATGCACAGGGTGAACGCATCATTGGAAGGGCTAAATGATCCTGAACAGATATGCTCTATATTGAAAACTGATTCAGAATCAAATTAAACATCCTTAATCCTTCAGTAGAGTTCATGTCAGTTGAATACAGAATCATGTATGTATTAATGTGAACTAATGCAGTGTTCTGCTGTTTTCATGTTCCCCTGGGATTGCAGCGTAGAGCATGATTGGGATGATTGACAAGTCAGGACATAAGACTGGGGACAGTGAGGCTTTCACGGAGAATTCCAGCATAGTTGCTGTTTTTCAGATTCTGTTTGGTGTTGAGAGAGGGCAGTGTCTCTTTTGTTCCATTCCATAGAGTTGGAGATTCTGCTGTCTGAGTGTTGCTGTGTTGGAATCTGCAGAGGGAGAGGTATCCTTCTGTCTCTGAAGTCTGAAGAGTGGAAGCTGCTAGAGATTAGGTTAACTTCTTTGTTTTGCTGCCTTGAGGATATATCCTTCTCTGAAAACTGTTATTTGGATTTTTATCCATCGGTGTTAAAGCTAGAACTCTAGTTTCGAGTGAGCATACCTGTTTTAGTGCTAACTAATTCTGAAGAAGGGTGTATGTCTATGGGGTATTTCTTTTAAATTAGAACAACAGAGACATAATTATACTGTGCCATGTTTAAGTCTTGTAATTGGGAAAAGTTATGCTAATTTTTTTTGTTATATTCCAATTGTGTTCTTAAATAAACTTTGTTTGAAAAAAGCTTCCTAGTGAGTCACTTGAATCAGACCTGGAGTGAAACATTTTATGCTCACCCTAATGTCAAAATCAAATGTAAAACTTAGGGTCCTGGCTAACTTCACAAAACACCTTGGAGTTTCTGGCCTTGGTCTAAACAACAGTGTAGAGGGAGCTTTACTCTGTATCTAACCCTGTGCTGTATCTGTCCTGGGAGTGTTTGATGGGGACAGTGTAGAGGGAGCTTTACTCTGTATCTAACCCTGTGCTGTATCTGTCCTGGGAGTGTTTGATGGGGTCAATGTAGAGGGAGCTTTACTCTGTGTCTAACCCCGTGCTGTACCTGTCCTGGGAGTGTTTGATGGGGACAGCGTAGAGGGAGCTTTACCCTGTATCTAACCCCGTGCTGTACCTGTCCTGGGAGTGTCTGATGGGGACAGTGTAGAGAGACCTTTACTCTGTGTCTAACCCCGTGCTGTACCTGTCCTGGGAGTGTTTGATGGGGACAGTGTAGAGGGAGCTTTACCCTGTATCTCACCCCGTGCTGTACCTGTCCTGGGAGTGTCTGATGGGGACAGTGTACAGGGAGTTTTATCCCATATCTAACCCCATGCCGTACCTGTCCTGGGAGTGTTTGATGGGGACAGTGTAGAGGGAGCTTTACTCTGTATCTAACCCCGTGCTGGACCTGTCCTGGGAGTGTTTGATGAGGACAGTGTAGAGGGAGCTTTACTCTGTATCTAACCCCGCGCTGTACCTGTCCTGGGAGTGTTTGATGGGGACGCTGGAGAGGGAGCTATATGTTTAGGTGCCAGTTTTCCAGCAGCTTTTGTGGTGAGGTGGGAGATGTGGTCTCTGCCTCTTCCACCACAATGTTGACAGGGAGGGGACAGAGAGAATCGCTCAACAATGCTGCCAGCGATTATTTTAAACAGTTTGAGTCTCGTTTTTTTGAAGTTTGCTTCTTTTGAAATCTCCCCATCAATCCTTGTGACAGAACATAAACGATTTCCAAAGGTTCTGAGAACACTGTGGTTCAGAGAATGGGAATCGCTAATCACAGAGTGTCGGCCTGTAATGGAGGTTGAAGTGCTGATTCACAGGCAGTGTATCTTTCAGTAAACCGAGGTGCCTGCCTGACTGAGCTGAAACTGATTAACATCTACAGTTTGAAAGTTTCTCGCTTTGTTCCCCTTTCACTCAGCAAAGAAACTTTTAGACTTGCCTCTTTATTCTTATTGAACCCCATCCCCAAGCTGAAGCACTGCTGAGGTCACTAAAGGTCAGAGCCAGAACCCTCCCATGCCCAGACTCAAGATTGACACCAAGGGAAATATTTGATTTGATTTGATTTATTATTGTCACATGTATTAATATACAGTGAGAAGTATTGTTTCTTGTGCGCTACACAGACAAAGCATACCGTTCATAGAGAAGGAACGGAGAGGGTGCAGAATGTAGTGTTACAGTCATAGCTAGGGTGCAGAGAAAGATGAACTTAGTGTGAGGTAGGCCCATTCAAAAGTCTGACAGCAGCAGGGAAGAAGCTGTTCTTGAGTCGGTTAGTACGTGACCCCAGACCTTTGTATCATTTTCGCGATGGAGGAAGGTGGAAGTGAGTATGCCTGGGGTGCGTGGGGTCCTTGATTATGCTGGCTGCTTTTCCAAGGCAGCAGGAAGTGTAGACAGAGTCAATGGATGGGAGGCTGGATTGCGTGATGGACTGGTCTTCATTCACGACACTTTGTAGTTTCTTGCGGTCTTGGGCAGAGCAGGAGCCATACCAAGCTGTGATACAACCAGAAAGAATGCTTTCTATGGTGCATCTGTAAAGGTTGGTGAGAGTCGTAGCTGACATGCCAAATTTCCTTCGTCTTCTGAGAAAGTAGAGGCGTTGGTGGGCTTTCTTAACTATAGTGTCGGCATGGGGGGACCAGGACAGATTGTTGGTGATCTGTACACCGAGAAACATGAAGCTCTTGACCATTTCTACTTCATCCCCATTGATGTAGACAGGGGCATGTCCTCAGCTACGCTTCCTGAAGTCGATGACTATCTCCTTCATTTTGTTGACACTGAGGGAGAGATTATTGTCATCGCACCAGTTCACCAGATTCTCTATCTCTTTCCTGTAGACTATGGTTGTGGTTGTTGGGGAATAATCATCATGAGTACACAACTCATTGCAGAAGGATAAGCAAGCATACCTTGGAAGTGGGGTTCAGCCACCTCGACTTGAAGCTCTGGAATTCCTTCCCTAAATCTCTCCTGTCTCCTCTTTTAAAACACTCCTTAAAACAAGTTGAGAAATTAGCCAGGGCCCAATTTAAAGACCGCTGCGTGTGTGTGGAGATATATGGATCCCAACATGTATAATGAGCAGTGAAAGTCGCTTTGCAGGGAGGCGGTGGTGTAATAGTATTGCCAATGGGCTAGTAACCCAGAGACCCAGGGTAATGCCCTGGGAGCCGGGTTCGAATCCCACCACAGCAGGTGCAATTTGAATTCAATAAAAAAATCTGGAATTAAGAATTTACTGATATCCATGACACCATTGTCAATTGTTGGAAAACCCATCTGGTTCACTAATGTCCTTTAGGGAAAGAAATCTGCCGTCCTTACCCGGTCTGGCCTACATGTGACTCCGGAGCCACAGCAATGTGGTTGACTCTCAAATGCCCTCGGGCAACTAGGGATGGGCAATAAATGCTGGCCAACCAGCGACGCCCATCTCCCCATGAACGAATAAATAAAATGTTAAGGAGTCTGGTGGACAAATTTCTCAATGGGCACGTCAAGGAAATGGAATTCGATCAACTACGCCATCTCAAAAGTGAATTGGAACATGGGATGGAGTATGGTAAAGTGTATAAGGAAATAGCAGAACATCCCATCAACATTCCTCAAGGGAACGGACAAAACATTAGCAAGGGAATACCATAGGAAATCCCATGGCAACACCATCATGACGTCATTTAAGTTGAACTCGACTGTGAGAGGTTCTGAGTTCATAAGTTCAATGAAATAAATGGAGAGACATGGAGGCTCTAAGTTCAAAATCACCTGTTTCTCTGAAGCACTCACCACACACCGTATCTCAAATTTCTCAAATGCCTTATTTTAACTTACTGAAAAAAGTCTAGCTACAACGATAGCAGCCTGCATTTATATAGCACCTTTAACATGCCAAAACATCCCAAAGTGCATTAGAGGAGTGCTGATAAAACAGAATTTGTCTGTGTGGAATTTGCACATTCTCCCCGTGTCTACGTGGGTTTCCTCCGGGTGCTCTGGTTTCCTCCCACAGTCCAAAGGTGTGCAGGTTAGGAGGATTGGCCATGCTAAATTGCCCTTTAATGTCCGGGGATGTGTTATTTATTGGTATCACAAGCATGCTTACATTAACATTGCAATAAAGTTACTCTGAAAATATCTCGCTGCTACTACGTGAACACTAACAAATCATTACTTTAAACTCTGGTGAGTTGCACTCCCTAATCTGCTTCACTTCTCCCAGTTCCTTATTCTTCGAGTTGAAGGGCTGGCAGGTTTGTAGTGTTACAGTCACAGCTAGGGTGTAGGGAAAGATCAACTTAGTGCAAGGTAGGTCCATTCAAAAGTCTGATGGCAGCAGGGAAGAAGCTGTTCTTGAGTCGGTTGGTACGTGACCTCAGATTTTTGTATCTTTTTCCTGATGGAAGAAGGTGGAAGAGAGAATGTCCGGGGTGCGTGGCGATGCAAGGCTTTTGTCCACTTCAATGAGGGCTACATCACCTTGTTCAGGTCTTGCCACTGGGATGAGAGACAAAAGCATCCGTTGTAGCCTCCTGTTCTTCCAGAACATACTCTGTCTCTGCATCAAATCTCATCTTCCTCAGTCTGAATTGCTGGCTCCTGGAAGCATTTTTGCTAACTTCCTACAATTTAAGAGTCTCACAAGCTGCTTGTTGTCTGTCTCTATTCTGAAGTGAAGACTGAGAACATAATTTGTGAACTTCTTGCAAGCACATAGTGCTTCTACCTCAATCACAGCATACCCCTGTTCAATCTCTCAGTAAACGGGATGTGTAGTAAAGTGGTCTACACTCTCCGTTGACCTGTATCTGAAAGAATACTGCTCCCAGTTCTCGAGAAACTGCAGTCACAGTAATGATAATCATAGTATCATAGAATCTACAGTGCAGAAGGAGGCCATTTGGCCCATTGAGCCTGCACCAACAACAATCCACCTAGGTCCTGTCCTATCCCCATAACCCCACATATTTACCCTGCTAATCCCCTTACATTAAGGTACAATTTATCCTGGCCAATCAACCTAACACGCACATATTTGGACTGTGGGAGGAAACTGGAGTACCCGGAGGAAACCCACGCAGACACGGGGAGAACGTGCAGATTCTGCACGGACAGCCACCTGAGGCTGGAATTGAAGCCAGGTCCCTGGCACTGTGAGGCAGCAGTGTTAACTACTGTGCCACCGTGCCGCCTGCAAGGACAACAATAATGGTGACCTAAAGTAACAGGAGGCATCAGCATCTCTTTGGTTTTCTCAAAAGACCCCTTTTGTGTTCCTCCCAGCACCATGTATTGTCCTATTATAACAGTTGAAGCAGTGGCTCATTGACGACCAGTTGGTTGGGCAAGAACTTCCCAATGTGGCTTATCATACCCATGAATCTCTGGAGCTTAGTCACCTTACAGCAACTTGAAAACACCTTGATTGTTCTTGTCTTCTGTGGATGAGCTCACCAATTGCATCCACAATACGCCCAGTGAACGAGACAATCAGCTTCAAGAATACGTATTCGTTGTTGAGTGTCAGTCCTGCTTTCTCTAGGTGTCGCAGTCCCACTCACACTTGGTTGTCTGTTTCAGTGGATCCATGGACCAGGTTATCAGCAATATGATGGATGACTCCATCCAGTCCTTCCAGGAGACTTGGCACGTTCTTCTAGAAGGATGGCATGGTGGCAAGTGGTTAGCACTGCTGCCTCACAGCGCCAGGGACCCGGGTTCGATTCCCGGCTTGGGTCACTGTCTGTGTGGAGTTTGCACGTTCTCCCCATGTCAGCGTGGGTTTTCCTCCGGGTACTCCGGTTTCCTCCCACAGTCCAAAGATGTTAAGTTGATTAGCCATGCTAAATTGATCCTTCATGTCCAAATATGTGTAGGGGATGAGCAGGGTAAATACTTGGCATTATGGGGATAGGACCTGGATGAGATTGTTGTCATTGCAGGCTCGATGGGCTGAATGGCCTACTTCTGCCCTGGAGGGATTCTATGATTTCTGACACTGATGTGATGATGAAGGATAATCCTGAGACTCTTCATTGAGGGGTGGTTGCAAAGAAAAAACAGTTTGCATCTAGCTTCCTGGAGATGGAACGCTTTCCCAATTTAGCTAAGCTCTTGTTTATGGGCAAAGTGGGGAAAGCTTCACGTTGAGCTACTTTGTTCAGCTGGATAAGAGATGCGCCAAATTGGATCAATGGGTCTTTGGCACTGGGACCATCCAGAGGAAACTCACGCAGACACGGGAGAATGTGCAGTCTCCACACAGACAGTGACCCAAGCCCGGAATTGAACCCGGGTCCCTGGCGCTGTGAGGCAGCCGTGCTAACCACCATACCGCCATTGTATATAACAGCGTATTCACCTGCTTGCTGCTCTCTTTCACAGTGAGGTCCAACAGGGTTGGATATCTGGCAAATCTCCAATACCAGCTCAGCCATGCTTCTGATTTGTTAATGCCTGTGAACTTCTCGAAGCTCTCCAACAAAGACAGAGACTTTCCCACCACTATTCTTTCACTCGCTGTCACTATATAACATTCTTGGTCTGATTGGAACACATCTTTCTGCTCTGTCTGCATCTTCCACAAGGCAGCATGAGACAGAAAGCCACGTGATGTTGCATCACCTCCTGTATCTGTAAAACTCTACCACCAGTCAGAGGAATTCCCCTCAGGACGGAGATACTGGGGTGAGGGGCGCATCAGGAAATTTGCCCAATGTCTGGGTTGTAAGATTGGTCATAACCTGGACAGTTCTTTTCTAAAACCAAACTGGTGGGCAGACAACAAACTTCCTGCCAGCAAGATCTCCTCTGAAGTAGTTTTCATGAGATTTACAAGTGTGTCCCCGATCTCTCAGTGAGTGGAGCACTCAATGGCTGTGTTAGAAAATCATGGATTCAAATCCCACTTCAACGATTTGAGCACCTAATCCAGGCTGATACTCCTGCTGCAGTTCAGAGGGAGTGCAGCACTGTCACAGGTACCATTTTTCAGAACAGACCTTAAACCAAGGCCCAGTCTACCTATCCAGGTGGATATGATATAGAGATGCCGGCATTGGACTCAGGTGGGCACAGGAAGAAGAAGTCTCACAACACCAGACTCTTACCAGCTTTTACAGATGCACCATAGAAAGCATTCTTTCTGGTTGTATCACAGCTTGGTATGGCTCCTGCTCTGACCAAGACTGCAAGGAACTACAAAAGGTTGTGAATGTAGCCCAATCCATCACGCAAACCAGCCTCCCATCCATTGACTCTGTCTACACTTCTCACTGCCTCGGCAAAGCAGCCAGCATAATTAAGGACCCCACGCACCCCGGACATTCTCTCTTCCACCTTCTTCAATTGGGGAAAAAGATACAAAAGTCTGAGGTCACGTACCGACCGACTCAGGAACAGCTTCTTCCCTGCTGCTGTCAGACATTTGAATCGACCAACCTCACATTAAGTTGATCTCTCTCTACACCCTAGCTATGAATGTAACACTACATTCTGCACTCTCTCATTTCCTTCTCTATGAACGGTATGCTTTATCTGTATAGCGCGCAAGAAACAATACTTTTCACTGTATGCTAATACATGTGACAATAATAAATCAAATCAAATCAAATCAAGGTTGAAGTCCAGCAGGTTTATTTGGTATCACAAGCTTTCGGAGTGCTGCTCCTTCATCAGGTGAGTGAGTGCTGTGAGACTTCTTACTGTATCCAGGTGGATGTTAAACAATTCTCTCCCAGTAGAGTTGCTTCTGGGCATCATGGCTTCCTCAATCATCATGTAAAATGAATGACAAAGAGGAGATACATCTCAATGCCATTCAGTGTGCCTCTCTATGTCCAGAAGAGTTGCTGCAGTCATTGAGGGGTGTGCAGGATCCTGTGTTTGGTACCTTACATCTGCGTTGGTTCGTCTCCATTTGAGTGGTGAGAATGATACACAGGGAAGGGGAACGATCACAGATGTGGTCACCACCTTGCACGGCAATACCCCAATTTTCAAATTCATATGATCGGCAGTGTGTGTGTTCAAATAACTCCATGGCCCCACCCTCCTTATCCCTGTCACCTCCTCCAACCACAAAATCCCCTGAGATTGCTGTAATTCCTCGAATTCTGGTCTCTTTGTTCATCTTTGATTTGCAATACTCCGGAGCCGTGCCTTTAGCTGCCTGGACCCTAAACCCTGGAATTCACTCCCTAAACCTCTCGCACCTCTCTCCTCATTTAAGATTGTCCACAAAATGTACCTCTTTGATGAAGCTATGAGTCACCTGTCGTAATGTCTCCTTATATGGTTCAAGTATCTAAAGGGTTGAGAGATGGGATATGATAATATGAGGCAGGTAATGATGTACCATGTGGCTCAATGGTTAGCACTGCTGTCTCATAGTGCCAGGGACTCGGCTTGGGTGACTGGGTGTTATTTATGCTTCAGTTGAACAGGGCATTGGTGAGACCACATCTGGAATATTGTGTATGGCATTGCTCTCATAATTTAAGGAAAGATGTAAATTTGTTGGAGGCAGCTCAGAAGGGCTTACTAGACTTAACCCAGGAATGGGCAAGGTGTCTTATGAGGAAAGGTTGGAGAGATTGGGTTGCATCCACTGGAGTTTAAGGAGAGTAAGAGGTGACTTGATTGAAACCTTTAAGATTCCCCCCCGGGGTCCTGACAGGGTGGATGTGGACAGGATGATTCCTCTTGTCAGAGAATCTAGAACTAGGGGTCACTTTTTAAAAATAGGGGGTTGCTCATTTAAGACGGAGATGAGAAGATTTTTTTTTCTTTCAGAGAGTTGTGAGTCTCTGGAACTCTCTTCCTCAAAAGGCAGTGGAGGATAGATTCTTAATTAACAAAGGGGTGAAAGGTTATTAGGGGAAGGTGGGAATGTAGAATTGAGGTCCCAGTCAGATCAGTCATGATCTTATTGATTGGCGGAGCTTGTCCGAGGGGTCGGGTGACCTGCTCCTGCTCCTAATTCATCTGTTCATCAGTTTATATATTAAAGATGTTATCGAGATGCAAGTTTTACTTTTTCAAATCCAGTTCTTCACCATCCTCTTAACTCTGCTGCATTCTTTAACAATCAAATTAATTATGTGCACAACACCACCCTCAGATATGCTACAATCTGTCTGAACTTGCATAGGGTGTGGATTGTTCTTGAGTAGCCTGCTATGTGCTGATGTACCACACTCAATTTCGTAATGGGCGTTAATGAGCCCATATTTCACCAAGAAGTCATAAAAACCACAATTCTCTCTTTCAAATACATTCTCCTGTTCTTATTAATTCTTAATGTTCCTTATACACTTTCCCACAATCAAGGGAGCTACTTCGTTTAACCTTATTAACACAGCTGACAATCGTTTTTTGCCTTGTGTGTTTGTTTAGTTTCCCCTTTAATGCTTTGATGTTTGTCGCCTCAACCACTCTCTGTGGTAGCAAGGTCCACATTCCCACCACTCACTAGGTAAGGATGTTGGACTTATTGGTCATTATATATTAATGGCTCCTAGTTTTGGCATGCCCATAAGTAGAAACATTGTGCGGAATTTTCCTGTCCCGCTCACCATGAGAATCATAGCGGGCAGGATACAGACCATGCAAAAGTCTGTTGACCTCAGGTGGGGTTTTCCAGACTTGGGGCGAGCACGGTCGGAAAATCCCACCCATCATCTCTGCCTCTACCTTCAACCTCTTAAAGAACTCAATCAAGTCACCTCTCAGCCTTCATGTTACTGAAGAAAAGGCTACAAGTTACAAAAATAATTGTGGTGAGCACTGCTGCCTCACAGTGCCTGGGGCCTGGGTTCAATTCCGGCCTTGGGTGACTGTCTGTGTGGAGTTTGCACATTATCCCCGTGTCTGCGTGGGTTTCCTCCGGGTGCTCCGGTTTCCTCCCACAGTCCAAAGATGTGCAGGTTTGATGGTTTGGCCATGCTAAATTGCCCATTAGTGTAGGTTAGGGGGATTAGTGGCATAAATGTGTGGCATTAAGGGAATGGGGTAGGGGGTGGGCCGAGGTAAGATGTTCAGTCAGAGAGTTGATGCAGATTTGATGGGCCAAATGGCCTCCTTCTGCACTGTAGAGATTCTATGATTCTATGTCAAAAGAACAAAATTTAAGGCTCTTTATTTGAATGCTGATAGTGAAAACAGGGATTAATAAATACAATCTTATAGCCAATGCAGAGACATGGCTGCAAGGTGACATAGGTTGGGGGGCCTGAGTTCTGAAGGACAGGAAGTTAGGGAAAGGTGGAGGGGTGGCTCTGTTAATCCAGGACAACATTAGCAGAATAGAGAGGGATGAGCTACGTTTAGGAAACCAGGGGATAGAAGTGATTTGGATAGAGATGAGGAATGATGAAGGGAAAATGATAAAGGGAAAATGACAATTGTAGGAGTTGTGTACAAGCACCCTCTGAGTAATCACATGATCAGATAGGGTATCAAAGAGGAATAACGGGAGCGTATCAGAAAGGTGCGGGGAATTATCATAGGGAATTTCACTCTACATGTAGACTGGAATAATTGGGTGAGCAAAGGTAGCCTGGCTGACGAGTTCATTGAAAGTTTTTGAGACAATTTTGGAGATCAGCACTGCCTGGAGCTAACCAGAGAGCAGACAATGAGGGAGCAGATACTGGGCAATGTGATCGGTTTAAATCATGAGCTCCTCAAGAAGGCGCCTTGGTAGCAACGATCATAACATGACTGAATTTTACAGAGAGAGAGAAGAATGGGCCTAAGAGTAAGGACCACATGGAGAGAAGGAACACGGGGAGAGCAGGAGCACAGAGAGAGAGAGCAGGGGAACCACCAGATCATAGCAAAAGGAAGAGAAGATATGGGTATTTGTGTTGGAACCTGGGAGTGAGTATTTGACTGCTGCCTTCCAGCTCACGAGTGACCATGGTGCCCTGAGTAGTCACCTCCCTTTGGCCTGAGTCATTAATCTCCTGGGAGGTCTCTGTAGAACCCAGTTTGAGAGCATTAATCCTGTGATATGTTGAAGTGAGTAGCCAGGATGTTCCTTGAAGAATGTTTCCTGCTAAACATGGGATAATGTCCAGATTTCAAACGCTTTGTACCTGCCATGGCTGTACGATAAACAGGCTCATCCGCCAGTATCCCAGCTGTTTCTGTGTCCCAGCAGAGTTCTTTCCCTCAGGTACACAGATACTTCAGATAATTCCTTTTCTTGATTTCATCTTTGATACATTTATCTGAGGGTCCGTTTTAAATCAATTCATGGAGAGGCGACAGAAGAGACTTTACCAGAATGACGTCAAGGGTTAGGGTCTAGGGAAATTGTCCTCCTATCAGCAGCGAAGGTTAACAAAAGATTTGATGAAAGTGTTCAAAATCATGATGAAGGAGCATTGACATGCAGAGGGATCTGGGCGTACAGGTCCACAGACCCCTGAAAGTGGCAACACGGGTGGATAAGGTGATCAAGAAGACATACAGCATGCTTGCCTTCATCGGCCAGGGCATCGAGTATAAAAGTTGGCAAGTTATGCTCCAGCTGTATAAAACTTTAGTTGCACCACATTTGAAATATTGCATGCACTGCTGGCCACCACACTACCAGAGGGACGGGGATGCTTTGGAGAGAGTTCAAAGAGGGTTTACCAGGATGTTGCCTGATATGGAGGGGTATGTGATATGAGGAGAGATTGGACAAACTCGGATTGTTTTCACTGGAAAAACGGAGGCTGAGGGGAGACCTGATAGAGGGTCTACAAAGTTATGAGAGGCATAGACAGGGTGAATAGTCAGAGGCTTTTTCCCAGGGTGAAAAGGTCAACCACAAGAGGGCACAGGGTTAAGGTGAGAGGGGGTAAGTTTAGAGGAGACGTGCGGGGAAAGTTTTTCACACAGAGGGTGTTGGGTGCCTGGAATGCGGTGCCAGTGGAGGTGGTGGAAGCAGGCAGGTTAACAATGTTCAAGGTGTACCTTGATAGACACATGAATGGGAGGCGAACAGAGGGACAGAAACCGCATATTGCTTGGTGGGCCGAAGGGCCTGTTCCTGTGCTGTATTGTTCATTGTTCTTTGGAATTGAAAGAAGTAAATGAGAAGAAACTGTCCCCAGTGGCAGAAGAGTTGGGGAAGCACAGGGCACAGACTGAAGGTGCGTGTGAAGAAGAATCAGATACAACTAAAGGGATTGAGCTGTTGTTATCTGGAATATGCTGACAGTATATACAGTCGAAACAGTTTCAATAGTAACTTTCCAAAGGACAATTGGGTGAATACTTGGCAAGGGAGTATTGACTCGGCTACAAGGAAAGAGCAGCAGGGAGTGGGACTAAGGGAATAGATCTTCCAAAAACGCAGCGAAAGGGTGATGGGCCGAATAGCCTCCTTCTGTGCTGTGATGAGGAATAGCGCTGTGAACGTGGCAGTGTCCAGCGGGGAGGCAACGAAGGTGTGTTGGTGGAATCAGCAACCTTCCTAATTCCCACACAGATGTCCCCTGCATATTAACCACGACTGATTCTGTTGTTCACTGAGACTTGAATAAAAACTGGCCATTTGGTGACACCCCCCCCCCCCCCCCACACACACACACACACATACACACACACATACGCGCGCAGGGAAGTGGAGAGAAGATTGGCACACACACACACACAGGAAACAAAACAAGAACAGCTTTATAAACCCCAGCAACTAGCAGTGCCTCGGAATGGGTTTTATGTTAAGTGCTCATTTTCTGAATTCATCATTTGCTTAATGAGGGAAGGTTAGTTGGTTAATGCAACTGGCAATAATGTGGCACAGAACAAGGATTTTGTTTTAAATGAAAGGAATGTAATGAAAATTGAGGTTCTGGCTTTTTAAACAGCAAATCTTTCGCTTCCATCATGCCAACCAGACTGAATGGAGTCCAAGACTTATGGGCCCATTACAGCAGGCCAAAACAATTAAACAAACAGCACTGTTCAAGTTCTTCCAGCTTTCCATTCTTCCACTTCTAACAGCACAGACCCCTGCTGAGGGACGGGTCCACAACCTGGCCAGAGAGACGCCGTCCTTGAGTGTGAGTCTTGGCGAGCTGTGCGGGTGCAGAAGGCACCTCGCAGCTGTGTTCCAACCTTGGCCTCACCTGACATTCTGTCACCCTGACGAGAGAGGCGATCCACAGCAAGGGGGCGGGGGGGGGGGGGGGGGTTCTGGCTGATATTTCGCTCTCCTCCAGGAGTTGGCCAACTGCTGATCCATCTTTTGCCACCACCCCCCCCCCCCCCCAACCCCAGCTGGGAACAGCTCACTTTGAACAGGGCACTGTTGTAATTCCTGGATTACCCGCAACACCGCATTATTGACTGTCAGCAGAGGAACCAGTCTCAAACCAGCCTTAGTTGAAGGATCAGTTACGAGGGGACATAAGTTAAAAGTGAGGGGTGGGAGGTTTAAGGGGAATTTGAGGAAAACATTTTTACCCAGAGGGTGGTGATGGTCTGGAATGCGCTGCCTGAGGCGGGATGCCTCACATCCTTTAAAAAGTACTTGGATGAGTACTTGGCACGCCATTACATTCAAGGCTGCAGGCCAAGTGTTGGCAAGTTGGATTAGGTGCGCAGGTCAGGGCATTTCATGCATCAGTGCAGACTCAATGGGCCAAAGGGTCTCTTCTGCACTGTCGGATTCTGTGATTCTGTGAAACAAGAGTCAATCATTGGTGATGTATTTCAAAAGTCCCCGGTTGAGCCTCACTGAGAACCTGGCCTTGATGAGGGGGAGGTGATGGGGATTAGAGAGCAGAGTTACTGGAACGACATCAGGGATGAGGGACCTCAGTTCTATGGAGAGACTGGAGAAGCTGGGGTTGTTCTCCTTAGAGCGGAGAGGGATGGGGAGAATTCCAACAGAGGTGTTCAAAATCATGAAGGTTTTTGATGGGGTGAATGCAGAGAAACTGCATCTAGTCAGTCAACCAGAGAACACAGAGTTCGGGCAATTAGCAAAGTAACCAGAAAAGAGGTAGGCCGGAATTCTCCCAGCAGTAGGCGGTGCATGGGAGAGTGGAAAATTCCAGCCTTTTTTCCCATGTTGTGATCTGAAATGCAGTGAGTGAAAAGTGGCTGGAATCAGATTGATTGCAACTGTCGAAAGGGAACTGGATACTGGAAACGGGGAAATTTGTAGCGCTCTGGAGAAGAGCAGGGATGTGAGACCCATTGGACAGCTGCTTTCAAAGAGCCATCACAGGCATGAAGGGCCAAATAGCCTCATTCCATGCTATAAAATTCTATGATTATGAGGTCAGATTGCATTCACCAGACTTGCTTTCCCTTGAATATCGAAGCTCAAGAGATGATCTGGTTGAGGTTTTTAAGATAATCAAAGGATTTAATAAGCTCGATCGAGTGAAACTAAGTTTTATAAAGTTTATGTATGTGTCCCAACTAGGTTTACATTAACACTGCAATGAAGTTACTGTGAAAATCCCCTCATCGCCACACTCCGGCACCTGTTTGGGTACACTGAGGGAGAATTTAGCATGGCCAATGCATCCAACCAGCACATCTTTCGGACCGTGGGAGGAAACCGGAGCACCCAGAAGGAACATAGAAGATAGGAGCAGGAGAAGGCTATTTGGCCCTTCGAGCCTGCTCCACCATTCATTACGATCATGGCTGATTGTCCAACTCAATAACCTAATCCTGCTTTCTCCCCATAACCTTTGCTCCCATTCACCCCAAGTGCTATATCCAGCCGCCTCTTGAATAAATTCAATGTTTTGGCATCAACTACTTCCTGTTGTAATGAATTCCACAGGCTCACCACTCTTTGGGTGAAGAAATGCCTCATCTCCATCCTAAATGGTCTACCCCGAATCCTCAGACTGTGACACCTGGTTCAGGAAAGCCACGGAGACACGGGGAGAACATGCAAACTCCACATAGACAGTGACCCTGGGTCTCTGGCACTGTGAGGCAGTAGGGCTAAACACTGCAATTATTTCCACTGGTATGCAGAATCCAGAAAAAAGGAGGATATAACTGTAAAATTGGAGTGAAACCATTTATCAAGAAACATTTCTTCACACCAAGGTATGTGGAAATCTGCATTTCTTTCCTCAAAGCTCTTGAGGCTTGGGAACAATTCAAAATTTCAGGATTGAGATTGATCATAGAATCACAGAATCCCTTTATGCAGAAGGAAGCCATTTGGCCCATCGAGTCTGCACCGACCACAATCCCATCCAGGCCCTATCCCCGTAACCCCATGCATTTACCCTAGCCAGTCCCCCGAGAGTAAGTGGCAATTTTATCATGGCCAATCCACCTAACCCACACATCTTTGGACTGTGGGAGGAAACTGGAACACCCAGAGGAAGCCCACGCAGTCACTGGAAGAATGTGCAAACTCCACACAGTCAGTCATCTGAGCCGGGAATCGAACCTGGTTTGTTGGCGCTGTGAGGCAGCAGTGCTAACTCACTTTGCCACCGTGCCACCCCCTAAGAGTGGTAAGAGTTTAGTTCTGACAAAAGATCATCGGTCTGAAACATCGGCTCTGTTCCTCTCTCCTGGGGTTCTACCTGACTTCCCGAGGACTTCCAGCATTTTCTTGTTTTGTTTTAGATTTCTAACATCTGCAATATTTTGCTGTTATATTAACTGGATCTTTGTTCGGTCAGGCTATTAAGGGTAATGGAACAAAGGCAGGTAGTCGGAGTTAAGATGCAGGATAGCCACAATCTAACTGAATGGCACAAACAATTCTGAGGGGCCAAATGGTCTCTATCTATGCTCCTTCTACGGTAGTGTATGAACCTTTACATGTGTGTGATGGAATACTCTTCACTTACCTGTCAAGAAGCTGGATGCCATCCAGGACAAAGCAGCCTGCTTGTTTGGCACTCCATCCGCCATCATCAACATCCACACCCTCCAGCACTGGTACACGGTGGCACGGCGTGTGTACCATCTACAAGATGCATTGCAGCAACCCAAACAGCACCTTCTGAATGCATGGCTTCTACCACTTCGCAGGACAAGGGCAGCAGACATCACCACCAACAGGCTCCCTTTCAAGTCACTAACCATCCTAACTTGGAAATATATCGACCGTTCCTTCACTGTCACTGGGCCCAAATCCTGGAACTCCCTCCCTAACAGCACTGTGGGTGTACCTACACCACATGGACCTGCAGTGGATCAAGAAGGCAGCTGACTCAGTGCTTGGATCAGTGAGAAGAGCAAGGAGGGATAGTGCCAATGGGCGGGTGAGGATGAATGGAGCTATCGAGGAATCAAACACCTTCTAACTTCCATCATTAACACCCAATATAGCCTTCAAATGGCGAATAGGAAAGTCATGGTCCCGCGTTACCAATTTGGCAGCTGTGGCATCACTCCCAGTGGCACCACCAAAGAATCATAGAATCCCTACAGTGCAGAAGGAGGCCATTCGGCCCATTGAGTCTGCACCAACCACAATCCCACCCAGGCCCTATCCCTGTATCCCTTCGTATTTACCGTGTTAATCTCCCTGACACTCAGGGCCAATTTAGCCAATCAACCTAACCCGTACATCTTTGGACAGTGGGAGGAAACTGGAGCGCCCGGAGGAAACCCACGCAGACATGGGGAGAACGTGCAAACTCCACACAGATCATCACCTGAGGCCGGAATCGAACCCGGGTCCCTGGCGCTGTGAGGCAGCTGTGCTAACCACTGTGCCACCCATGTACCGACCATCTCAAGGAGAATTAATGAATGGCCTTGTCAGTGATGCTGAGATTCCGTGAATGAATAAAAGAAGTGATAACTTGTGGAGAACATCTCATGAGACTCGAGAAATATTTCTCTCAAGGAAAGGAAAGGCACGACAACACCAAGTGCGTTTGTGATTTTGAGGACAGTTTTTAATAAATAATGTGGCAAGGAAATTACATGTTTGGGATTATTTGATCCTGAATATGTAAATTCATGACTACGGAAAAGAAATCGTACATAAAAAGTACCAAAAACAATGTGGACAGGTTCTTTGATTCCCTTTGCATGACACACCATCACCCTTGGTAACCGCGTCACAAGAAGTCCAATATTAAACCTTGATCCAATGACACCGCGCATCACGTGAGGTTGAAAACTGGTCTTTCTTTGGGTTTTTTTTGGTGGGGAGGTGTAACCTGTCTCTTCCCGCAAAAGAAAAACGGCGTACCCTATCGATTATATTGCTATTTCCAAACAGTACTCTGCTCCTGCGTCACTCTCCACATCTTCTCCGGAACCGCCATGAGTGGCAGTCAGTCGAGAGATGCCTTTGCAAGTCACCCTAGCAAGCAAAATTAAGAGATTGTAATTTTATATGGAAGCGGACACACAGCGGTAGAAGTCCTCATCGAAGTTTACTCAGGCCAGAAGGTCCGAGTCTGCTCGTATGTAAACAGCCACAAATTTTGTCTCGAGTCCTCTTTTGGACAGGAACCTTCTCTTACAAGAGGTTACCGAGTGAGGGAATCGCTTTCTTCTCTCAGCTCTGTGCACGTACTGAGTCTCCCTCACCCCTCCCGCACTAACCCTCACAAAATATTCCCTTTTCCTCCCTTGCTTTCCCCCTCCCCCAATCAAACACCTTCTAACTCCCGACGGTTGAAAATCGAACACTTCTCCTTTTTCGTACCTACCCGCCGTCCCCCACACCCCTACCCCCAACCCCTTTCTCCTCCCTCTCTCCCCCCACCCCCCCCCCCCCCCACCCCCCCTCTACCCCCCCCTCCCATTTCCTCCTTCACACTCAATTCTCCAGAAAGATGCGGGAGGTTAATAAGTACCATTGAAAAAATGGTTTTCCTTTCAAAATTAAAAGTTTAGTGATTGTGCTTTCAAAACCAAGAAATGAATTAAAAAAAAATTGAAACAGTGCATTACAATGACAAAAAAAATAATATATATTATTAAGAAAAGAAGCAATTCAACTTTGTGCCGAGGTGGCCATTCTTTGGAGGATGGTGTTTTAACACACAACTTATTTACAACAGGGGCGATTGGGAAGCTGGAGGACTCGTATGGGATGTGAAAAGAGAAAATAATCCAGTACATATTTACAAAGTGAATCACCCCGTTTTCGGGTTTGGCACAGTTGAAGGAACTAATTCTTCCAAACAAAGCAAAACCGGTTGGGACTGAGCGTCGGTTGAGTCTGGACATAAATTAGAATGAAAAGCCAAGATTGCCCCTCCCCCTCCCCTCCTCTCCCCTCTCCCACCCCATTCAAAAAAAGAAGTCAAAATTTAAAAAAAAATCAAATGAAAGAAAGAAAATGAAAACTGACATGGTCAATCAACACGATGCAAAGAATTATAATTTACACGGTCTGTCGGTGCACCAAACATTATATCTGGCAGCAAATATCTTCCACGGGCAGGAGTTTTACAAAAACTGTTATAGATCGCTCCAAAGTCCAATCGGAGTTCATCGTTGGATATAAACTTTGTTCTTCAGCTTTCAGTTTCCTGTATATATAGAAAGGGGAAGAGGAAATGAGTCAACAATTCAAAGCACATTCACTGATTCTTCATTCATTTGTCTCCCCTCACCGACCCAGAGTTTCGAAGGGCGAGGGGGCATCTGATCGAGGTACATCAAATTTCAAAAGGGATTGATGGAGTCAACGTAGACCAAACGCAGAAAAGATTTACTAGGATGCTACCGGGACTTGATGGTTTGAGTTATAAGGAGAGGCTGGATGGACTGGGGCTTTTTTCTCTGGAGCGTAGGAGGCTGAGGGGTGATCTTATAGAGGTCTATAAAATAATGGGGGGCATTGATCGGCTAGATAGTCAATATCTTTTCTCAAAGGTAGGGGAGTCTAAAACTAGAGGGCATAGGCTTAAGGTGAGAGGGGAGAGATACAAAAGGGTCCACAGGGGCAATTCTTTCACACAGAGGGTGATGAGTGTCTGGAACAAGCTGCCAGAGGTAGTAGTAGAGGCAGGTACAATTTTGTAGCGTCTGCATGGTTTCCCCAATGTACCATGCAGACGCTATGACAACGGATGAATGAACACCGCTCGACAATCACCAGGCAAGACTGTTCTCTTCCTGTGGGGGAGCACTGCAGCGGTCACGGGCATTCAGCCTCTGATCTTCGGGTAAGCGTTCTCCAAGGCGGCCTTCACGACACACGACAGCGCAGAGTCGCTGAGCAGAAACTGATAGCCAAGTTCCGCACACATGAGGACGGCCTAAATCGGGATGTTGGGTTTATGTCACACTATCAGTAACCCCCACAGCTTGCCTCCTGGACTTGCAGAATCTCACTGGCTGTCCTGTCTGGAGACAATACACATCGCTTTAACCTGTGCTTAATGCTCCCTCCACTCACATTGTCTGTATCTTTAAGACCCGGTTGGTTGTAGAGATTCGCATTCTAATCAGTATTCTGTAACTTGATTTTGTGTCTCTGTGCCCTGTTTGAGAGCAGATATCCACTCCATCTGACGAAGGAGCAGCGCTCCAAAAGCTAATGGCATTTGCTACCAAATAAACCTGTTGGACTTTAACCTGGTCTTGTTAAAACTCCTACTTTATTAGCTGAGGCAGAGAATATAAGAGCAGGAAGGTTATGATGGAGCTGTATAAAACTTTTGTTAGGCCACAGCTAGAGCACTGTGTGCAGTTCTGGTCACCACACTATAGGAAGGATGTGTTTGCACTGGAGAGGGTGCAGAGGAGATTCACCGGGATGTTGCCTGGGCTGGAGCGTTTCAGCTGTGAAGAGAGGCTGGATAGGCTGGGGTTGTTTTCCTTCGAGCAGAGAAGGCTGAGGTGGGACCTGATTGAGGTGTACAAAATTATAAAAGACGTAGGTAGGGCAGACAGGAAGAAACTTTTCCCATTAGCAGAGGGGTCAATAACATGGGGCATAGATTTAAGGAAAGGGGCAGGAGATTTAGAGGGGATTTGAGGAAAATCTTTTCACCCAGAGGGTGGTGGGAATCTGGAACTCACTGCCTGAAAGGGTGGTAGAGGTGGGAACCCTCACAACATTGAAGAAGTATTTAGATGAGCAGTTGAAACAGCGTAGTATGCAAGGCTATGGACCGAATGCTGGAAAATGGGATTAGAATGGATAGGTGCTTGATGGCTGTCAGATAGGATGGGCTGTAAATGGCTCTAAAACTTTCTCCAGTCCAAAAGACAACTGTTTGTCGCTATTCTCAATTTCCCGTCCCAACTTCATTTACATGCTGCTCCTGTTCCTTTTATTCAAAGTTGCCGACAAGCCTGCTATGTGGCACTTTTATCAAACTTTCTACTTATAATCCGCAGCTCTGGTTCCATTGTTTGTGCATTTTCTCCAGTGCCTCTCTATCTTTCCTCCATTATGAACCAGATGGGTTTTTACAACGATTAATGATCGTTGTCATGGTCACCGTTGCTGAGACCGACTTTATATTCCAGATTTATTCACGGAATTTAAATTCCACCAGCTGCTATGATGGGATTTGAATCCATGTCTCCTGAACATGAATCTAAGTGTCAGGATTGCTAGTCTAGTGACATTACCACTGCGCCACTATCTCCCCTCAATAGCATCTAGCATTATTTTAGTGATTCTGCATCTGAAACCTGATATCCTTTCAGCGACATCACCTAAAGGAGTGCCAAGTTCCACAATAACACTGACAACATCCAACACAACCATCAGCACCACCTCTCTTCACCCTCCACACTGTCTCTGATTGGCTTGTTTGACATTAAAACCTGGATGAAAGGAAAGTTCCACCAAGCAAGTATTGGGAAGAGGCTATGAGGAGAGGTTGAATAAACTAGGATTGTTTTCACTGGAAAGACAGAGGCTGAGGGGAGACCTGATAGAGGTCTACAAAATGATGAGAGGGACAGACAGGGTGGACAGTCAGAGGCTTTTTCCCCAGGATGGAAGTGTCAATTACAAGGGGGCACAGGTTCAAGGTGAGAGGGGGAAAGTTTAAGGGAGATGTGCGGGGGAAGTTTTTCCATGCAGAGTGTGGTGGGTGCCTGGAACGCGCTGCCAGAGGATGTGGTGGAAGCAGGCACACTAGCAACATTTAAGAGGCATCTGGATGGGTCCATGAATAGGGAGGGAATAGAGGGATACGGACCGAGTAAGAGCAGAAGGTTTTTTTTAGTTTAGTTAGAGCATCATGATCAGCACAGGCTTGGAGGGTCAAAGGGCCTGTTCCTGTGCTGTACTTTTCTTTGTTCTGAGGACAGAAGTCATCGACATTAAGTGACCGCCACAAATTCCATTCCTCTGTCACTGATACCACCTCTTGTTGTGGTCACTGTCCAAGGCTCAAGAAGGCTCTTCACAACTTTGACGTCCAACTGGATCCTCGGCTGAGCATTCAAACACAGAATATTTCATCACTGAGGCTGCTTACTCCTGCCTCCGTAACCTTACCTGTCTCTGCTCCTGCCTCAGCTCATCTTCTGCTCAAACCTTCATCCATGCCATTTTCAGCAATACCCACCATCCTGTGACTGAATTTTTAAAAATGCCCCTTGAAAGGTGGCATGGTGGCACAGTGGTTAGCACTGCTGCCTCACAGCACCAGGGATCCATTCCAGACGACGGTGCAGAGTTTGCACATTCTCCCCATGTCTGCCCGGGTTTCCTCCATCAATGGTAGTCATGATGTGGAGATGCCGGCGTTGGACTGGGGTAAACACAATAAGAAGCCTACAGCACCGGGTTAAAGTCCAACAGGTTTATTTGGTAGCAAAAGCCACCAGCTTTCGGAACAGGCCATTCCTTCGTCAGGTGGGTGGGAGTTCCAAATAAACCTGTTGGACTTTAACCTGGTGTTGTTAGACTTCTTACTGGGTTTCCTCCCACAGTCCAAAGACATGCAGTACTGTGGGAGGAACTGGTCATGTTAAATTGCCCCGTAATTGCTCCGTAGTGTCCCAAGATGTGTAGATTAGGGGATTAGTGGGGTGAATGCATAGAGTTGCGGGGATGGGCGCAGGGTGGGCCTGGGTAGGATGCTATTTCAAGAGTCAGTGCAGACACGATGGGCGAATGGCCTCCTTCTGCACTGTAGGGATTCTATGATTCTATGCATATGATTCTAGAAGGTTCAGGGGTAGAGAGAGAAACTATTTTCCCCTGTGAGGGAAGTCTAGAACGAGGGGAGTTAAGGTGTATCTTACCCATCCTAAGCTAACTGGATGTGTGAGCCTTTTGGAAAGGGGAGAATCCTGTTGTCCTGCTGCTATGATTGGTATGGCAAACTCTTCATGATATTGGAGACCCTTCTCATTGATTAACATTGCAGCTACTAAGAAGAGATTTGGAACTGAGAACAGTTATATATGTGTCTCATTCTGGAAGATCAAACTATGTCGAGAAACTGGAAAAGCCATGTGGGCTACAACAACACAAGGATGGGTCTGTGAGCAGATATCGTGATATCTCAGATAACAATCAATGGAGGAAAGTTAGGGTGGGAACTCTTTCCTATTTGTGTCCTTACCAGATCTGGCCTACATGGGACTCCACACTCTGAGCAATGTGGTTGACTCTCAAAATGCCCTCTGAAATGGCCCAACAAGCCACTCAGTTCAAGAGCAATTAGGAATGGGCATCAAATGCTGGTCTTGCCAGTGACAGCCACATCCCATTGATGATTTTTTTAAAAAATGGCAGTGGACTGGAAGCTCTGGAGAGACTGGAGAAACCAGGATGGTTCTCCTTCGAGTAGAGATGGTTAAGGGAGATTGAACAGAATTGTTCAAGTTCTGAAGGGCAAATAAGGAGAAAGTGTAGGTTGGTGACCAGAAAACACCGATATAGTTTGGTTGGCAAAAGCCTCAGAAGTCAAACGGGGAGAATCTTTTTACACACAGCGAGTTGTTGGCAAAGATAGATTTTTGAACAGTAAAAGAATTAAGAGATATGGTGAGCAGGCAGCTAAGTGGAGCTGAGTCCACGAAAGGTTCAGCCATGATTCTATTGAATAGCGGAGCAGGCTCGAGGGGCCAGATGGTCTAGTTCTTATGTTCTTATGTATCTAGAAAGTGCTGCCTGAAAGGGTGGTGGAAGCAGATTCAACAGGAACTTTCAAAAGGAATTTGGATAAATGCTTGGATAAATAGGGTTAATAAGGTGGTGAAAAAGGCATATGGCACACACGCCTTTATCAATCGGGGTATAGATTACAAAAGCAGAGAGGTCATGTTGGAGTTGTATCGAACTTCGGTGAGGCCACAGCTGGAGCACTGTGTGCAGTTCTGGTCGCCACATTATAGGAAGGATGTGAACACTCTGGAGGGGGTGCAGAGGAGATTCACCAGGATGCTGCCTGGGATGGAATACTTAAGCTATAAAGAGAGGTTGGATAGGCTTGTGTTGTTTTCTCTGGAGCAGAGAAGGCTGAGGGGTGACCTGATTGAGGTGTTCAAGATTATGTTCAAGATGGATAGGGAGCAGCTGTTCCCTTTAGTTGAAGGGTCAGTTACGAGGGGACACAAGTTAAAAGTGAGGAGTGGAAGCTTTAGGGGGGATTTGACGAAAAATGTATTTACCCAGAGGGCGGTGAGGGTCTGGAATGCGCTGCCTGGGAGGGTGGTGGAGGCGGGATGACTCACGTCCTTTTAAGAAGTACCTGGATGAGTACTTGGCACGTCATAACATTCAGGACTATGGGTCAAGTGCTGGCAAGTGGGATTAGGTGGGCAGGTCAGGATATTTCATGCATCGGTGCAGACTCGATGGGCCGAAGGGCCTCTTCTGCACTGTAGGATTCTGCGATTCTGCTTGAAGGGGGAATATTTGCAAGGCTAAGAGGAAAAGATCAGGGGTGGAACCGATTGGATAGTCTTTTCATAGAGCTTCCACAGGCACGATGGGCTGAATGGCCTCCTCTTAGAGTCAGAGTCACAGAGGTTTACAGTATGGAAACAGGCCCTTCGGCCCAACTTGTCCATGCCGCCCCTTTTTTTAAACCCAGAAGCCATTCCCAATTGCCCACATTTGGCCCATATCCCTCTATACCCCATCTTACCCCTTTTTAAAAGACAAAGTTGTACCCGCCTCTACTACTATCTCTGGCAGCTTGTTCCAGAAACTCACCACCCTCTGTGTGAAAGAATTGCCCCTCTGGACCCTTTTATATCTTGCCCCTCTCACCTTAAACCTATGCCCTCTAGTTTTAGACTCCTCTATCTTTGGGAGAAGATATTGACTATCTCGCTGATCTATGCCGCTCATTATTTCATCGACCTCTTGTATTCATTGAGGGGTTCTGTGGAATCATTCTGAATGGATTGAGGAGGAATGATCCACCATCTCAATCATGAATCACTCTCAAGTCCCAGGTTTGCAGGTTCTGACAAACTCCCACTCCCACAGCCATACCAAACCCCCCATTCCCAACCTCCCCTCCTCCTGCTCCCAGGCACAAACACTCCTGGATCATTCACCTCAAAATCTTCTTCTTCACACTCGTAGGTTCCCATTTCTTGTAGACCAGCTTCTGATGGGTTCCTGCGGGATGCAGCTGTGCTGCTGCCTGGCATGGTCTGTTCTGCTCTTCTCCGACCTCCGGACCCTCTCGATGACATGGAGCTGGAAGAGCTGGGCTCCCTGGGATTCTGCGCAGACGGGAAAGTTGGCCGGCTGTATGGGAGGACATCCTCCCCTGATCCTGCAAGACAAACACGGAGGTGAGAGTTGGGGTGAGGAGATCATTTCCCTCTCTCTTTGTTCTTCCCTCAGCCCTTCGACAATGTTGCGAGGAGTTGGGATGAGTGAGCGTGTTAATTCCATTCCATTGTTGACTGGTCTTCACGACAGGCGTGAATTTCTTAACCCCTCACCCTGCCGGGGTGTGGAAGTAGCTGAGGAAGATGCTGAAATTCAGTGACATGAAGATGCTCCTACCCTCAATCCACACAGAGCCATGGAGATTTACAGCATGGAAACAGGCCCTTCGGCCCAAATTGGCCATTTTGCCCAGTTTCTACCATTAAGCTAGTCCCAATTACCCACATTTGGCCCATATCCCTCTATTTAACCCATGTAACTGTCCAAGTGCTTTTTTTAAAAGACGAAATTGTATCCGCCTCTATAACTACCTCTGGCAGCTCGTTCCAGACACTCACCACCCTGTGTGTGAAAGAATCGACCCTCTGGACCCTTTTGTATCTCTCCCCTCTCACCTTAAACCTATGCCCTCTAGTTTTCGACTCTACCTTTGGGAAAAGATATTGACTATCTAGCTGATCTATGTCCCTCATTATTTTATAGACCTCTATAAGATCACCCCCTAAGCCTCCTACGCTCCAGGGAAAAATGTCCCAGTCTATCCAAACACCTTGCCCGAGGTTGTTGGATGCACAGTGGACTGGCAACCTTGAGGTTGTGAGTTCAAATTCTATTGGATTAAGCTTTGATACTGAAGTCAATGGATCATTCCTGGCCTGGCACCTGGAAAGTGACCATCAAAAATGGTAAAGAATGCAGTAGCTGGTATTTATACCGTGGTCTGCACAACTTTAGCACTTGCCAACGTCAATGTCTTTCCTAAAGTTTATTTATGAGTGTCACAAATAGGCTTACATTAACACTGCAATGAAGTTACTGTGAAAATCCCCTAGTCGCCACACTCTGGCGCCTGTTCGGGTACACTGAGGGAGAATTTAGCATGGCCAATGCGCCTAACCATCACGTCTTTCAGACTGTGGGAGGAAACCGGAGCACCCGGAGGAAACCCACGCAGACACGAGGAGAATGTGCAAACTCCACACAGCCAACGACCCAAGCCAGGAATCAAATCCAGGTTTCTGGCATTGTGAGGCAGCAATCGTAGAATCATAGAATCACTACAGCACAGAAGGAGGCCATTCGGCCCATTGAGCTTACACTGACAACAATCCCACCCAGGCCCGATCCCTGCAACCCCTCGCATTTACGCTGCTAATCCCCCAACACTAAGGGGCAATTTAGCATATCTAATCGACCTAACCCTCACATCTTTGGACTGTGGGAGGAAACAGGAGCACCCGGAGGAAACCCGTGCAGACACGGGGAGAATGTGCAAATTCCACACAGTCACCTGAGGCTGGAATTGAACCCAGGTCCCTGGTGTTGTGAGGCAGTAGTGCTAACCACTGTGCCGCCATGCAGCCGAGTAGCTTACAGCTAATGAACTTTCCTCCCTGTTGTAACGTAGGAAACACTGCAGCTAATTTGTGCACAGTAAGATCCCAAAAATAGTGATTAAAAACCAGGTGATCTGCTTTTTCACTTATGTTGGTGGAGAGAAAAATATCAGTCAGGACACCAGGAAGAAGCCTTTATGGTCTTCTTTGAAAATAGTGCGCTGGGATCTTTTGAATCCACTCAGAGAGGGCAGACAGGGCCTTGGTTTAAGGTCTTATCTTAAGTAGTTGATGCTAAAACATTGAATGTATTCAAGAGGCGACTGGATTTAGCATTTGGGGCGAATGGGATCAAAGGTAATGGGGAGAAAGCAGGATTAGGCTATTGAGTTGGACGATCAGCCATGATTGTAATGAATGGTGGAGCAGGCTCAAAGGGCCGAATGGCCTCCTCCTGCTCTTATCTTCTACGTTTCTATGTTTACCTGAAAGATGGCACCGCAGACAGTGCAGCACTCTCACTGCTGTGCTGGGAGCATCAACCTAGCTTCTGTGCTCATCTACCTGAAGTGGCAACTGTTGGATTGTTGTTAAGAAACTCAGACAAATTGGCCGTAGGTCTTGAGAAAAGAGAATCTCATTATTCCAGTCCCATGTCAGGACTCTCAGGGAAGGGCAGTAATTAAGAGTTTGCCAGTGTTGGGCACACACAGCCGAGAAATGAGAAAAGTGTCGACACTGGCAGTGTATCCTTCGCTCGTCCAGGAGCGCAGGGAGAAATTGACAAGACGTTTCAGACACTCACTCGTAGATCCAACAGGGAATCCAGGATTTCACCCACAGAGTGGTGAGCATGTAGAACGTACAATTTGAAGTGTTGAGGCGCGTAGCATAAACATATAAAAGATAATGTTTATTTATTAGTCACAAGTAAGGCTTGCATTAACACTGCAATGAAGTTACTGTGAAATTCCCCTAGTCGCCACACTCCGGTGCCTGTTCGGGTCAGTGCACCTAACCAGCACGTCTTTCAGAATGTGGGAAGAAACCGGAACACCCGGAGGAAACCCACGCAGACACGGGGAGAATGTGCAAACTCCACACAGGCAGAGACCCAAGCTGGGAATCGAACCCGGGTCCCTGGCGCTGTGAAACAGCAGGGCTAACCATCGTGCCGCCCAATTTAAAACGAAGATCAATAAGCACATGAAGGAAATAGTGATAGAAGGATATGGTGATAGACTGAGATGACACTGGGCAGGAGGAGACCCGTGTAGCAAGCAAACACTAGCATAGACCAGTTGGACCAAATGGCCTGTTTCTGCCCTGTCCGTCTGATGTAACCGGTTCATACATTGCCCATTCTACACACTATCCACAACCCCCAAATCTAAGTGCCTCTTCCCCACCCTGTCTCCATGTTTCCCTCTTCCCTTTCCTTTTGTTGTAACAGCAACTACACTTCATCGCCTGGAAAGCACCCTGAGGTGGTGAGAGGCGCCACTGAAATGCAGCTTCTTTCCCCCCTTCTGGTCAGGATAGGAATTCTCCCAACGCTCCCCTAGCACGCGGAGCAGCCATTTCCGCTTTCTTACCTGGGGGGAGACGAGCCTTGGGCTGGGAGTTCTCCCGCTTGTTGGCTTTGCTCAGGCGCTGTTTGGCACCGTGGACCTCATTCTGCCAGTGATCCGGTGGCTCTCGGCACTCTGCTGGGTTCGTGCGGCTTTCGGGAAGATGCCGGGCGTCCGTGCCTTCCCTCGCTCGGAGGCCACCGATCTTCCTGTCTCCGGCTCGCTCTGCCTTGTGATCCACTGCATGTGGTTTTGGCAACATGGACGGCCAGGCCTCCAGTTGGTTCTTTGTCTGGAAGTTGGGTGATTTGATGGCTGGAGGGGGAATCGGAGGTGGAGGCAGCTCTAAGGTTGGAAACACACAAAAATAATTTCCATTTTCATTAAGTTCTCACGTTTCGAAATCCCTCCTGCATCTACCTCACTCCCACGCCCCTGAAAGCAACAGCAACCTATAGATACTCAGCACCTTTAACGTCTTGCTAAACACCCCAAGGGGCTTTGAGGAACATTACGAAACAGAATTAGACACTGAGGCGACCAAAAGCTTGGCAGGTTTTTGAGGAGCGTCTTAAATAAAAATGTAAGTTAGAGAAGTTTAGAATCATAGAACACATTGAGAAGATTATAGAATCATAGAATCCCTATAGTGCAGAAGGGGGCCATTTGGCCCATCGAGCCTGCACCAACAAAGTATTTTATCCAGGCCCACCACCCCACCCTATCCCATGGCTAATCCACCTAACCTACACATTTTTGGACACTAAGGGGCAATTTACCATGGTCAATCCACCTAACCTTTTTTCAAAAGTTTAAAGTTTATTAATTTGTGGCGCAAGTAGGGTTACATTGACACTGCAATGAAGTTACTGTGAATATTCCCCTAGTTGCTATACTCCGGCACTTGTTTGGGTACACCGAGGGAGAATTTATCATGGCCAATGCACCTAACTAGCACGTCTTTCGGATTGTAAGAGGGATCCGGAACACCCGGAGGAAACCCACGCAGACACGGGGAGAACGTGCAGACTCCGCAAAGACAGTGACCATAGCCGGGAATCGAACCCAGGTCTCTGGTGCTGTGAGGCAGCAGTGCTAACCTGCACATCCTTGGACGGTGGGTGCAAGGACAGGGGAGGCAGTAGTATAGTGGTATTGCCATGAGACTAGAATCCAGAGACCCACCATGGTAGATGGTGAAATTTGAATTCAGTAAAAATCTGGAATTAAAAGCCCAATGATAACAATGAAACCACTGTCGATTGTTGTAAAAACTCATCTGGTATTTACAACAATCATGTTGTTGTCCCCTTTAAACTTCTAATTCCAGAATTTCATTGAGTTCAACATTGGGATTTGGACTGGGGTCCCCAGAGAGCTGCTCTGGATCTACTGAATAATCTGTCCAGTGACAATACCACTATAGAACATAGAACATAGAACAGTACAGCACAGAACAGGCCCTTCGGCCCACGATGTTGTGCCGACCTTCATCTGAAACCAAGATCAAGCTATCCCACTCCCTACCATCCTGGTGTGCTCCATGTGCCTATCCAATAACCGCTTAAATGTTCCTAAAGTGTCTGACTCCACTATCACTGCAGGCAGTCCATTCCACACCCCAACCACTCTCTGCGTGAAGAACCTACCTCTGATATCCTTCCTATATCTCCCACCATGAACCCTATAGTTATGCCCCCTCGTAATAGCTCCATCCACCCGAGGAAATAGTCTTTGAACGTTAACTCGATCTATCCCCTTCATCATTTTATAAACCTCTATTAAGTCTCCCCTCAATCTCCTCCGCTCCAGAGAGAACAGCCCCAGCTCCCTCAACCTTTCCTCATAAGACCGACACTCCAAACCAGGCAGCATCCTGGTAAATCTCCTCTGCACTCTTTCCAGCGCTTCCACATCCTTCTTATAGTGAGGTGACCAGAACTGCACGCAATATTCCAAATGCGGTCTCACCAAGGTCCTGTACAGTTGCAGCATAAAGGTCCTGTACACTATGCATCATCTCCCTCATCCCTTGAACTTCCTCACTACATCAGTCAAGAAGGTAGTTAAGAAGGTAGCCAAGAAGGCATACGGCATGCTTGCCTTCATCGGCATTGAGTTTAAAAATTGGCAAGTCATGTTGCAGCTCTATAGAACCTTAGTCAGGCTGCACTTGGAATACAGTGTTCAATTCTGGTCGCCACACTACCAGAAGGATGTGGAGGCTTTGGAGAGTGTACAGAAAAGATTTACCAGGATGTTGCCTGGTATAGAGGGCATTAGCTATGAGGAGAGGTTGGAGAAACTTGGTTTGTTCTCTCTGGAATGACGGAGGTTGAGGGGCGGCCTGATAGAAGTCTCCAAGATTATGAGGGGCATGGACAGAGTGGATAGTCAGAAGCTTTTTCCCAGGGTGGAAGAGTCAATTACTAGGGGGCACAGGTTTAAGGTGCGAGGGGCAAGGTTTAAAGGAGATGTACAAGGCAAGTTTTTTACACAGAGGGTGATGAGTGCCTGGAACTCGTTGCCGGGGGAAGTAATGGAAGTGGATACTATAGTGACTTCTAAGGGGCGTCTGGACAAATACATGAATAGCTTGGGAATGGAGGGACATCGTCCCCGGAAGGGTAGGGGGTTTTAGTTTAGTCGGGCAGCATGGTCGGTGCAGGCTTGGAGGGTCGAAGGGCCTGTTCCTGACCTGTAATTTTCTTTGTTCTTTGTTGCCTGACTATTTGGTCATTCTCACAATGTGGTTTGTGGGATCTTGCTGTGCGCAAATTCCCTCCTGTGTTTCCTACATTGCCAGCGTGACTACACCTCAGTTGGTAACGAAGCACTTTGGGACATCATCAGCCGTTGGAAGAAGCGACAGTAATGTCAGCCTTTCCGCTGAGTCCCACAACGGACAACGCATTTTCCCATTGTTCCACTGGATGTGGAAGAGCTGAGAAGCTGTGGGAACAGTGACGCCGCTAAGGGAATGAGGAATATTCGATACGCTGGCTGCCGTGCTAAGGTACAATTCTACAAACTCACTGGAAGCGTTTAATATTCATCAGAGAAGCCAATGGCTTTATGGCTGCATCCTGTTTAATTCAAAACACCTGGATTGCGAGTTGACCCTGCTAGATTGCCCTCTAATTAAATAGCCTGTTCTTTTTCAATCTAATTTTCCTCACACAAAACCACATTGCGTTCCCCGGCCTCCGAGTCAGCTTTTTCATTATACAATCACCCCTGGCAGTGACTTCCTAATATCAGGGGTTTAGGCACACAAACTCCCGATCTATTTTAATCTTCCGTTTGATTATTATTGTTCTCTCAACTCAATCCTAACCCTGAGGGCCACTGCTGTTGCGATTATATCTGGTAATGAATCGCATTAAAGTTCCATGGACCTGGCTTGAACCGTCTCTGCCCGTCATTGCAATCTGTGCTTTCACTGTTACTTACACTACACAACTCGCCTACTCTCATCCTCTCACACCCTCACTTTTATCTCCCTCTCCTCCAAAATAGGGCAATCCTAGTACCTGGGACAATTCCCTAGGAACCGGCACAGGAACAATAAAGGTTTATTTCATAAAATAATAGATACCAACGGATCAAATAGAGACAGGAAACTAATATGAGGTTCGGGGTGGTTTATATATAGAATAACAGACACCCGGGAGTGAGTTACAGACTGGAATCTAATCGAGGGGTTCGGGGTGGTTTATATATAGAATAACAGACACCCGGGAGTGAGTTACAGACTGGAATCTAATCGAGGGGTTCGGGGTGGTTTATATATAGAATAACAGATACCCGGGAGTGAGTTACAGACTGGAATCTAATTGAGGGGTTCGGGGTGGTTAGCTGATGATCTAATGGTATGCGGGACAAAGGTGGGCATACGGAGTTAAGATCAGCCATGATCCCACTGAATGCTGTAATAGACTCAAGGGGCCGGATGCTCCGACTTTGCTCGCAGCCCAGATTTTCCTGTCCCGCTGCAATGAACGGAGATTGGCTGAGTGCCAAATTCTCCGCCCTCTCTGACTGCAGCAGCTGGCCGTGAATGGCCAGAGATTTCCGGCCCAGGGGCTGAATGGCCTACTGTCCTCCCTATATTCTTAAATAGAAACATCTTCACTATGTCTACCCATTGCCATTTTAAAGTTTCTGATTAAGCTAGTCCTCAGCATTCAATTCCGAATTGAAATGAGTCCCAGCCTGTTCAATCTTTCCCAATAGTTAGAACCTCTTGTTTCTGAAATCATCCTTGCAAATATTCTTTGCTCCTTTCCCAGTACCTCTACATTCCTTTGCCAATACAGAGATCAGAACTGTCCGTAGTACTCCAAGTACATCACAAGGTTCTCTCGAAGTTTAATGTAAATCCTCCTGTTTCATAGGATCCCTACAGTACAGTAGGAGGCTATTTGGCCCATCAAACCTACACCGACAATAATTCCACCCTATCCCCGTAAGTCCACGTATTTACTCTGTTGATCCCCCTGTCGCTAAAGGGGCAATTTAGCACGGCCAATCAACCTAACCTGCACATCTTTGGACTGTGGGAGGAAACCCACGCAGACACAAGGAGAATGTGCAGACTCCACACAGACAGTGACCCAAGCCGGGAATCGAACCCGGGTCCCTGGCACTGTGAGGCAGCAGTGCGAACCACCGTGCCACCCCTTTTTTCATGTTGCCAGTAAGGACTTTCCCCTTTCCCCTCCTTCAGTCAACAGAGGAGAAATGTTACTTTTAAAGTGAAGCTTTCTTTAAACACATCTTTTTTTTAAATTATAGAACTGTCATGATGTGGTCACTTACTGGTCATTCTGTTAGATCAAAATATCACTTTAGTGAATTTTATCAATCTGTCCTTTCAGGGTCATCAGATAGAGAGAGAGAGAGAGAGAGAGAGATGAGAGAAGAAAAGGAATAGAGTGTAACAGCAGCAACGGAAGGAAAGAGACACAGGGAAAGAAAAGTAGAGAGATCGACAGAGAGAAAAATAGAAAGTTAAAGTTTATTTATTAATCACAAGTAAGGCTTACATTAGCACTGCAATGAAGTTACTGTGAAATTCCCCTAGTCGCCACACTCCGGCGCCTATTCGGGTCAATGCACCCTAACCAGCACGTCTTTCAGAATGTGGGAGGAAACTGGAGCACCCGGAGGAAACCCACGCAGACACGGGGAGAATGTGCAGACTCCACACAGACAGTAACCCAAGCCGGGAATCAAACCCGGGTCCCTGACGTTGTGAGGCAGCAGTGCTAACCACTGTGCCACCGTGCCGTCCCAAAAAGAAAAGAAAGTTAGACAGAGAAAATAAAAGAAAACAGACAAAAATGAAGACATGAACAAATGACAGATAGGAACTGAGGGAGAAAACAGAGGGAAACACCAAAGGAAGAGGAAAAACACCACACAATCCCTTCCATCATATAAGAATCCGAATGGACAAAATCCCTCCCCAGTCCCTCCCACTCAACACAATCTCAACGGTTAACATGCCTTTGCAAACACTCTCGTTCCACACAACTCCTCATCTAAACATTTGATTTAAGCATTCAATCCCAATGCAAGTGTAAATTCCTTCCCCCGTGACCGGGCTTCTGTTGTTGAACACTGACGGATTGAATGGTTTGGTGATTAGGACAAAGAGCGTTCCTCAGGTCAGTGTGGAGGCCCCCTGAGCCACACAGAGTGAGGGTTTGGTCAACTGGGACCCTGGACTGAACCATGTCTGGATCAATTAGTAACCCATTCCACGTCAGCACCGAGTGTTTGAGTTTAGCGAGAGGCTTCCCTGCTTTGGCTTGCAAGAGGGGTTGAAGGTACCCTGTGTCACACGTACCGTCAGTGAAGATCTCTCGACGCACATGCCCTGCTTGGTGTTTCAGCTTCTTCATTGGACGGGATTTCTGCATCACAGCAGCACTTGCATTGCTGTCGGTGGAGAAGGGACTGGTGGGACGCGGACAGTGTGACGAGGGGAAGTGTCGACGACCTGTGGTGATCGGGAGAAAGAAGGAGAATGAGTTTTACTGTCGGTAGAAATGAATCCATTCAGCCAGCTGACTGAGCAAGCATCGCTCCAACCATTCCGACCTCTCCATTTCATCAATCCTCGGTGCTTCCCTTAATCTTCGTCTTTCTTTCCTCCAGACCTCTGCTCTCATCCTCTCCACCACGAGGCCTCTGTTTAGGCCCTCATATCTGAGGAATATCTGAGGGATCTGGGTGTGCAGGTCCACAGATCTTTAAAGGTGGCAGCACAGGTGGAAAAGGTGGTGAAGAAGGCATATGGCATGCTTGCCTTTATTGGACGGGGCATAGAGTATAAAAGTTGGGGTCTGATGTTGCAGCTGTATAGAACGTTGGTTAGGCCACATTTGGAATACTGCGTCCAGTTCTGGTCGCCACACTACCAGAAGGACGTGGAGGCTTTGGAGAGAGTACAGAAAAGGTTTACCAGGATGTTGCCTGGTATGGAGGGTATTAGCTATGAGGTGAGATTGAGTAAACTAGGGTTGTTCTCCCTGGAAAGATGGAGGTTGAGGGGCGACCTAATAGAAGTTTATAAAATTATGAAGGGCATAGATAGGGTGAACAGTTGGAAGCTTTTTCCCAGCTCAGAAATGACAAACACAAGGGGTCACAAGTTCAAGGTTCAAGGCAAGGTAAGGTTCAATACAGATATGCGGGGGACGTATTTTACACAGAGGGTGGTGGGGGCCTGGAATGCACTACCAAGCAAGGTGGTTGAGGCAGACACGCTAGGATCATTTAAGACTTATCTAGATAGCCACATGAACAGACTGGGAATAGAAGGATACAAACGGATGGTCTAGTTAGGAACACATGATCGGTGCAGGCTTGGAGGGCCGAAGGGCCTGTTCCTGTGCTGTATTGTTCTTTGTTCTGTTGAATTGCTTCCTTCCCTCAGTCACCTCTTCCTCCTCCAGGATTTCAGTATCCTAGCTCGGTCCATTCTGTTCAGGACTCAGGGCAGGCCCTGACTCAAGTCTCGCAAACTAAAGATATTTAAGCCACTTATTAAGGTTCTCGATGGAGACACTACCCTTGATCAGGGATTGCTGATTAAAATCATAGGATCATAGAAACCCTACAGTGCAGAAGGAGGCCAGTCAGCCCAACGAGTCTGCACCCACAACAATCCCACTCAGGCCCTATCCCCTTAACCCCACGCATTTACCCTGCTAGTCCCCCTGACACTGAGGAACAATTTAGCATGGCCAATCCACCTAGCCTGGGAGTGTGGGAGGAAACTGGAGCACCCAGAGGAAACCCACACAACACAAATAGTCACCCGAGGCCGGAACTGAACCTGGGTCCCTGGCGCTGTGGGGTTGCCCCAGTAGCTGGTTGGGACAGGACTTGAGTCTTGCTGAAAAGAGAGACTTGTTGCTGAAACTTTTCCCCTTGCACTTATGTTTACAAAGTAATTGGATCAGCATCTTAAGTGCTGTATGTTTCAGGGCTTTGGGTCATGGGCAGGAAGACGGGATTAGAAAGGGCACCTGGGTGTCTTTGGGTCAGCATGGACAAGGTGGGCTGAATGGCCCCCTTCTATGCTGTATCATTTCTATGATTCTCGCAGGGCAAATGGGAGAATACCAAATTTCAAACAATCACAGCAATGCATAGGACAGGAGAAGAGGGTGCTGATTTGTTGGGAAGTCGACTCTGATTGGCTGAGGTGTTGCTATGGAAAAAGCAACAGGGAACCATGGGTTCTCCAAGCTCCTGGGTAATTCAATAAAGGTGCGAGGCTTCGACATGTTCCTGTTGTTTGCAGAAAATGATCCCTGCATTTGAAAATATGTAGCTTCCAGCAATCATTATTGAGTCACGTAATGAACTCGACTGATTATCTTAAATTGGTTTTGAGTGCAGCTATTAGCACACTCAGGATTCTTCAACAAGTGCTGCTTAATTGTGAATTGATTGTGGCACTGCCCCTTTAACAGGGTTTTAAAAATTCATTCATGGGACATGGGCGTCGCTGGCTGGCCAGCATTTATTGCCCATCCCTAGTTGCCCTTGGAAGGCAGTTGCGAGTCAACCACATTGCTGTGGCTCTGGAATCACATGTAGGCCAGACCAGGTAAGGACGGCAGATTTCCTTCGCTAAAGGACATTAGTGAACCAGATGGGTTTTTCCGACTATCGGCAATGGTTTCATGGCCATCAGTAGATTCTTAATTCCAGATTTTTTTTATTGAATTCAAATCCCACCATCTGCTACACCTGCCAAAGGCAGGGCTGGCATAATGCTACAGAATGGAATTAGAATTAATGCCATAAATTAGAATTCAGCTTAAAAAATAACCAATGTGGTTTATGGATGATGAAGCTGTTGGATTGTCAGACTAATTCAATCAGTCCTTTCGGTGATAGGAAATAGGAGAAGGGCCAAATGGCCTATTCCTGCTTCTAGTTTCTATGTTTCTATGAGTAGGCAATCCAGCCCGTTGAGCCTGCTCCACCATTCTATACGATCATGGTTGATCTGATTCTGATCTGTACTTTACTTTCCTGCCTGCCAACATCGCCCTTAACTTTGTTATCAATCAAAGCTCAACCTAACCCAGCACAGTGGTTAGCACTGCTGCCTCACAGCTCCAGGGTCCCGGGTTCGATTCCCAGCTTGGGTCACTGTCTATGTGGAGTCTGCACGTTCTCCCCGGGTCTGCACGGGTTTCCTCCCAAACTCCAAACATGTGTTGGTTAGGTGGATTGGCCATGCTAAATTGCCCCTTAATGTCAGGGGGTCTAGCTAGGATAAGTGCATGGGGTTATGGGGATAGGGCCTGTGTGGGATTGTGGTCGGTGCAGACTATTGCAGACTAATTATGATGCGATTAGGCAAGAATTAGGGGGCATAAGTTGGGAACAGAAACTGTCAGAGAAAGGAACTAATGAAAAGTGGAACTTTTTCAAGGAACAAATACTGGATGTCCTTGATAGGTATGTCCCTGTCAGGCAGGGAGGAAATGGCCGAGTGAGGGAACCATGGTTCACGAAAGAGGTGGAATGTCTTGTGAAAAGGAAGAGGGAAGCTTATGTAGGGATGAGGAAACAAGGTTCAGATGGCTCGATTGAGGGTTACAAGTTAGCAAGGAATGAGCTGAAAAAGGGGCTTAGGAGAGCTAGGAGGGGACACGAGAAGTCCTTGGCGGGTCGGATCAAGGAAAACCCCAAGGCTTTTTACTCTTATGTGAGGAATAAAAGAATGACCAGGGTGAGGTTAGGGCCGGTCAAGGACAGTAGTGGGAACTTGTGTATGGAGTCAGTAGAGATAGGGGAGGTGATGAATGAATACTTTTCTTCAGTGTTCACCAAGGAGAGGGGCCATGTTTTTGAGGAAGAGAAGGTGTTACAGGCTAATAGGCTGGAGGAAATAGATGTTCGGAGGGAGGATGTCCTGGCAGTTTTGAATAAACTGAAGGTCGATAAGTCCCCTGGGCCTGATGAAATGTATCCTAGGATTCTTTGGGAGGCAAGGGATGAGATTGCAGAGCCTTTGGCTTTGATCTTTGGGTCCTCGCTGTCCACGGGGATGGTGCCAGAGGACTGGAGAATGGCGAATGTTGTTCCTCTGTTTAAGAAAGGGAATAGAAATGACCCTGGTAATTATAGACCGGTTAGTCTTACTTCGGTGGTTGGTAAATTGATGGAAAAGGTCCTTAGAGATGGGATTTACGACCATTTAGAAAGATGCGGATTAATCCGGGATAGTCAGCACGGATTCGTGAAGGGCATGTCGTGCCTCACAAATTTGATAGAATTTTTTGAGGAGGTAACTAAGTGTGTTGATGAAGGTAGGGCAGTTGATGTCATATACATGGATTTTAGTAAGGCGTTTGATAAGGTCCCCCATGGTCGGCTTATGATGAAAGTGAGGAGGTGTGGGATAGAGGGAAAGTTGGCCGAATGGATAGGTAACTGGCTGTCTGATCGAGTAAGAAGTTTAACAACACCAGGTTAAAGTCCAACAGGTTTATTTGGTAGCAAAAGCCACACAAGCTTTCGAGGCTCTGAGCCTCGAAAGCTTGTGTGGCTTTTGCTACCAAATAAACCTGTTGGACTTTAACCTGGTGTTGTTAAACTTCTTACTGTGTTTACCCCAGTCCAACGCCGGCATCTCCACAGTCTGATCGAAGACAGAGGGTGGTGGTGGATGGAAAATTTTCGGATTGGAGGCAGGTTGCTAGCGGAGTGCCGCAGGGATCAGTGCTTGGTCCTCTGCTCTTTGTGATTTTTATTAATGACTTAGAGGGCTGAAGGGTGGATCAGTAAATTTGCTGATGACACCAAGATTGGTGGAGTAGTGGATGAGGTGGAGGGCTGTTGTAGGCTGCAAAGAGACATAGATAGGATGCAAAGCTGGGCTGAAAAATGGCAAATGGAGTTTAACCCTGATAAATGTGAGGTGATTCATTTTGGTAGGACTAATTTAAATGTGGATTACAGGGTCAAAGGTAGGGTTCTGAAGACTGTGGAGGAACAGAGAGATCTTGGGGTTCATATCCACAGATCTCTAAAGGTTGCCACTCAAGTGGATAGAGCTGTGAAGAAGGCATATAGTGTGTTAGCTTTTATTAACAGGGGGTTGGAGTTTAAGAGCCGTGGGGTTATGCTGCAACTGTACAGGGCCTTGGTGAGACCACATTTGGAATATTGTGTGCAGTTCTGGTCACCTCACTATAAGAAGGATGTGGAAGCGCTGGAAAGAGTGCAGAGGAGATTTACCAGGATGCTGCCTGGTTTGTAGGGTAGGTTTTATGAGGAAAGGTTGAGGGAGCTAGGGCTGTTCTCTCTGGAGCGGAGGAGGCTGAGGGGAGACTTAATAGAGGTTTATAAAATGATGAAGGGGATAGATAGAGTGAACGTTCAAAGACTATTTCCTCGAGTGGATGGAGCTATTACAAGGGGGCATAACTATAGGGTTCGTGGTGGGAGATATAGGAAGGATATCAGAGGTAGGTTCTTTACGCAGAGAGTGGTTGGGGTGTGGAATGGACTGCCTGCAGTGATAGTGGAGTCAGACACTTTAGGAACATTTAAGCGGTCATTGGATAGGCACATGGAGCACACCAGGATGATAGGGAGTGGGATAGCTTGATCTTGGTTTCAGATAAAGCTCGGCACAACATCGTGGGCCGAAGGGCCTGTTCTGTGCTGTACTGTTCTATGTTCTAAACCGGAGCACCCAAAGGAAACCCACGCAGACATGGGGAGAACGTGCAAACTCCGCACAGTCACCCGAGGCCGGAATTGAACCTGGGTCCCTGGCGCTGTGAGGCTGCAGTGCTAACCACTGTGCCACCTTCTAAGTTGTTCTTGGACTCTCCCACAAGGGGAAACATCTTCTTCGCCACCTCAGGCTCGTATACCCATCAATAAGATCACCTCCCATTCTTCTTGCCTCTAATGAGTACTGACCCAACTTGCTCTACCGTTCCTCATTATATGCCCACATCCTCCCAGGATCTAGCTGAGAGAACCATCTCCGTACTGCTGCCAATCTAACTGAGGGATAGAGAGATGCCCACCTGGGACTATACGTGACTCCAGTCCACAACAACTGCCCTCTGACCATCAGGGCAGCCACGGATGGGCAATGACTGACAGCTTTGCCAGAGATACTCACATACGGAGGTTGAATACAAAGGAATTCTGGCAGAGCCCTGAATATAAAACGAAGAGCTATCTATTGAGAGGATGGATGCATATTAATAAATGATTAACCTCAATGTTCAATATGAATTAATAACTACAATAATGTTTTATATTCTGGAACTGATTACAGGGATCTTTTCACAATGTTAATTTTTAATACAATTTGAGGCGTTCTGGATATTAATTTTTGGTGTCACCTCTCACTGATTCTACTCCTGATCTGTGTGAAACATTGGAATTGTGTGCGCAGCAGAGACGGGTCAGCACGGCTCACTCATTACATGCAGCTCACAGCAAATCTAGTTCCACCAGGTTGAATCCCTGGATGCTGATTGGCTCGTTCCAGCTTCGCATATTTAGCACCAATCATGAAACTAATGAGGTTAAATTAAACCAATGCCTGGGGGCGATTAACAAGAGAAAGAAGCTTCATTAAGCAGTTCGCTTGGGTCGAATGTGGATTCTGTTCATCAAAAGTTAAAGCCGCAAGAAATAAATTCTTTGGCAATCAAGCAAGTATTTCCATTGGTGCGTCACCCATCGCTTCTCGGCCTTTTGGCTGAGATCAGACGTCAGATCAAGCCCAAGATAGGATGCGATGCCTTATCTTGTCAGCTTTGATCTTGTTTGTCTCTCTCTCGAGGGGACTTTGAATTGGATTCAATTTGAATTTGAATTTGGTTTTTGGAGCAAGCGAGGAATGGATTCGGGTTTGCCCGGTCCACTCTGAGCACTGGCTTTGTAACTTTAAAACTGGAGTAAAAAAATCTTAAACAAAAAATTTCCTGGGAGTGTTTGATGGGGACAGTGTAGAGGGAGCTTTACTCTGTATCTAACCCCGTGCTGTACCTGTTCTGGGAGTGTTTGTTGGGGACAGTGTAGAGGGAGCTTTACTCTGTATCTAACCCGTGCTATACCTGTCCTGGGAGTGTTTGATGGGGACAGTGTAGAGGGAGCTTTAACCCCGTGCTGTACCTGTCCTGGGAGTGTTTGATGGGGACAGTGTAGAGGAAGCTTTACTCTGTATCTAACCCCGTGCTGTACCTGTCCTGGGAGTGTTTGATGGGGACAGTGTAGAGGGAGCTTTACTCTGTATCTAATCCCATGCTGTCCCTGTCCTGGGAGTGTTTGATGCCACTCCATCTGACGAAGGAGCAGTGCTCCGAAAGCTTATAGTATTTGCTACCAAATAAACCTGTTGGACTTTAACCTGGTGTTGTGAGACTTCTTACTGTGTTCACCCCAGTCCAACGCCAGCATTTCCTCATCGTGTTTGATGGGGACAGTGTAGAGGGAGTTTTACTTTGTATCTAACCCCATGCTGTACCTGTCCTGGGAGTGTTTGATGGGGACAGTGTAGAGGGAGCTTTACGCTGTATCTAACCCCGTGCTGTACCTGTCCTGGGAGTGTTTGATGGGGACAGTGTAGAGGGAGCTTTACTCTGTATCTAATCCCGTGCTGTACCTGTCCTGGGAGTGTTTGATGGGGACAGTGTAGAGGGAGCTTTACTCTGTATCTAACCCCGTGCTGTACCTGTCCTGGGAGTGTTTGATGGGGACAGTGTAGAGGGAGCTTTACTCTGTATCTAACCCCGTGCTGTACCTGTCCTGGGAGTGTTTGATGGGGGACAGTGTAGAGGGAGCTTTACTCTGTATCTAACCCCGTGCTGTACCTGTCCTGGGAGTGTTTGATGGGGACAGTGTAGAGGGAGCTTTACTCTGTATCTAACCCCGTGCTGTACCTGTCCTGGGAGTGTTTGATGGGGACAGTGTAGAGGGAGCTTTACTCTGTATCTAACCCCGTGCTGTACCTGTCCTGGGAGTGTTTGATGGGACAGTGTAGAGGGAGCTCTGTACACACCTGCTGCTGTCTCCTGTATCTGGTGTCGAGCTACTTTCAGTCCAGCATACTCAGCAGCTGCTGCGACAGCGTGTGCAAAATCAGCATCAGTGAAGAAAGAGCCGTCAGAGGAACTGACGGCACTGGAGCGGCCACTGGAGCTGTTGGCATCCTCCTCGGAGGCGGAGCCCCAGCCGTTGATCATGGAACCGGTGACGGAACTTTCCAGGTCGCCCACGCTGGAGGCGGGTGTCTGCTCTAGTCCACGTAGTAGGAGCCGACGGCTGTGCACCTTGGCCACTTCCACATCCTCCTCTTCCTCCTCTTCCTCCTCCTCGGGGGCATCTGTGTCCATGTCGGAGACGAGCGGCCCGGAGATGTAGCCGTATGTGTGCGAGGGGGAGACGGGTCTCGGGGGAGGCGGAGGACTGACGGGGTGGCGCCTGAGGGAAGATTACAGCTTTAGAACACAACAAATCAGTGAAGAGAATCAGAGAATCCCTACAGTGCAGAAGCAGACCATTCGGCCCATCGAGTCTGCACCCACCACAATCCCATCCACATCCCATTCCCGTAACCCCACATATTTACCCTGCTAATCGCCCCTGACACTATGGGGCATGTGCCGCCGTGGGGGGGTGTGTGTATATATGTGTGTGTATGTGTTTGTGTCCCTGTGCATGCGTGTGTGTGTATATGTGGGTAAATGGGTGTGTGTGTAAATGGGTGTGTGTGTGAATGGGTGTGTGTGTAAATGGGTGTGTGTGTGAATGGGTGTGTGGTTAAATGGGTGTGTGTGTGTGAATGGGTGTGTGGTTAAATGGGTGTGTGTGTGAATGGGTGTGTTTGTGAATGTGTGTGTGCGTGAATGGGTGTGTGTGTAAATGGGTGTGTGTGTGAATGGGTGTGTGTGTAAATGGGTGTGTGTGTGAATGGGTGTGTGGTTAAATGGGTGTGTGTGTGTGAATGGGTGTGTGTGTAAATGGGTGTGTGTGTGAATGGGTGTGTGTGTGAATGGGTGTGTGTGTGAATGGGTGTGTGTGTGAATGGGTGTGTGTGTGAATGGGTGTGTGTGTGAATGGGTGTGTGTGTGAATGGGTGTGTGTGTGAATGGGTGTGTGTGTGAATGGGTGTGTGTGTGAATGGGTGTGTGTGTGAATGGGTGTGTGTGTGAATGGGTGTGTGTGTGAATGGGTGTGTGTGTGAATGGGTGTGTGTGTGAATGGGTGTGTGTGTGAATGGGTGTGTGTGTGAATGGGTGTGTGTGTAAATGGGTGTGTGTGTGAATGGGTGTGTGTGTGAATGGGTGTGTGTGTGAATGGGTGTGTGGTTAAATGGGTGTGTGGGTAATGGTTGGGTGTAGATATATGTGTGAGAGGTATGTTCCGTGCAGCCGCACTGTCCATTTGCAGTTACCTCCGCTCGCTTCCAGCTTGGATAAGGGCCAGGTTCTCCTGGCTGTCCTGTAACATGGGCATGAGTTCCTCCTGTGGCGAGGGTGTGAGGGTGGCAGTGGACTGGTGACTGTAGGACACAGCTGCTGGAGACGAGGCTGCCCCGCGGATTGGCGGTGTGGGACCTCGCTCATCGTCCTCCTCCTCCAGCTCATCCTGCTGCAGGTACATTCTGGCAGGCGGCAGTGGGCAGAGCCCCTCTCGATCGTAACTGCAAAAGCAAAAACATGCGGACATCAAGCAGATCATTGAAAAGAGTTTGCCGTCAGGTTTGGGCGCAACACGGAGTTGTCAAGCTCACTCGGACAGGCGTGACTGCAGTTGTGTTGAGGCCTCTGTGGGGGTCTGACCTCCGCGCGCTTTCATCACAAGCAGCAGTGATTATACCAATTGACACTGACACTGGGTGAATTGCCAACGTACCGAGATTGAGTGATACTTGAGGGTGTCGTTGCTCATGGAACCTGTGCGTCAGTGGCAACAAGCATTTGTAGACAGGACGGGGGATGTGGGTGGTGGGGAGGGGGGGCTAGTGGGGTTGGGGGGAAGCATTAGGTACTAAAAAGCAAACAAAGGCTACATACCTTTCCTCTGTGAGGGTGCAATCGTCAGGATTAGCTGCTGTGGGAGGCGGGTGAGCTGGAGGTGGTGGCAGGAGATCTGCCCAGTTCATCCCACCCTGTTTGGGCAATTTCGGTGTCCGAACGTTCTTCTTGTGTCCCTGGCTCCCTAGACCCAGAGCAGGGAAACAGATTGTGACCTTCTGCGGGAACGTTTAGACAGGGTTACATTGAATTACACAGTGGGATTCACAGCAAAGAAACAGGCCACTGGGTCCACTCTGTGCTGGTGTTCAAACTCAACTCCAGCCTCCCTCCTTCTTTCCTCATCTCAATCTACCGTCACTGTTAAATCCAGCAGGCTTGCATTTATATAGCGCCTTTCGCAACCTCAGGGGGCTCCAAGGGCATTTTGCAGACGGTGAAATGCCTTTGACGTGTGGTCACTGTTGTAACGCAGGAAACATGGCAGGTCTTTCGTGCACAGCAAGATCCCACAAACATAACGTTCGGGTGCTTGTTAATTGCGAGATAAGCATTATACCCGGATACCAGGGGGCCTCCCACTGCTGTACTCTGATATTGTGACTGAAGGATCGTGTTCAGTTCTCTGACAGTCAGGGCCCCTCAGTGTAAGGTCTCCTCATTCAGACAGTGCCTCGAACAGTGCAGCACTCCCTCAGTACACGCACCATCTCTGGAACGCATGACGTTGTGGCGGGGAGATCAGTGCGCCATCACCTGAGCCGCGGCTGAGGGAATTACTCCAATTTGGGAATTTAGGAAAAACTTCTTTATCCAGAGAATAGTGAGAAGGTGGAACTCGCTACACAGGGAATGACTGGGGCGAATGAGGGGGAAGCTGGATGGTGTGGGGTGGGGGGGGGGGGGCGGGGAAAGGAAGTGAAGGATATGGTGAAGGGTTCAAGCTGAGGAAGTGCAGTCAGAAGCTCAATTGCAGCACAGACACCAGCATAGACTAGCTGGGCAGAGTGGCCTGTGCCTCTGCTGGAAACGCTATGCAATTTGACATTGATCTGGCTGTGTGGTCGTGCTAGTATTGGGTGCAAATCCCGTAATGGCCGTTAAATCTTGCGAGTGGCTGAAAACGGGATCTGCGGTAGTGAGATTTCAGTTTGGGATTTTTCCCGCCCTCCCTGTGATCATGTGATTAGGTTCACGCCCAGGAAGGGCACAAGCCTGATTTGCATATATTAGGAATCTCATTGGAATCTCATTAGCGGCCTCGATGTTGCTACTTCCACCCTCAACGCATCCTTCCGCCCAGCTGGTGTGATGTCACGCCGTCGAGAATCACTACTGGTCTTCAAAGATAAAAACCAGCTGTGCTGACCACATCGGGGGGGGGGGCACACAGGCATGTAGAGCCCCAAAGCGGTGGGGGACATGCCCCCGCTGCCCCTGGTACTGCCAACCTGGCAGCGCCAATCTTGGCATCCTAGTTGGTGTGGGAATGGGGAGGGCTGATGATGTAGCTCCAATGCTTTTGGGAGGGGGTGATCATCCCTCACTCTGATGCTTGTTGGGGGAGGGGATTACCCCAGTACTTGTTGGGCGTGAGGTTCGCTCCGATGCTTGTTGGGAGAGGGGATTATCCCAATGCTTGTGGGGAGGGTCCTCCATGTCCGTGGGGTGGAGTTTATTTCTTGCACAGATAGGGGGCGCCCATTGTAGATGGACGGCTCTATCAGGCCCCACCCTGCCCCACCCACCAGCGTGACGGCGTGCACCACTCCCCCAGATTCTCTCCGAGCCGGGGAATCTGGAGAGAAAACCCAGCTGTCCAGCTGGAGAGCTACACATCGGTTTTCAGCCTGAAACTGACACGGATTTTGGGGAGATTCCACCCTGTGACTTTGGGATGTAGCGTCTCGCATTGAGCTGCATTGAATTCACACCAATAAATCCATTATCAGTCCAGCTGGGCTGAACCGGGACTTATCCACCACACAAACTGCCTCCCACTTTAACTGCATCATCAGGTTATACCGAGTGTCCCCATCTTCCACATTCTTCGCACATGTCCCTTTCCAACTTCCTGTTAGCCATTCAGTGGGAGCAAGTTCCTCAATCTAACCATACTCTGCGTTGCATCGCTTACTGATCCCACCACCTCCACAGTACCTTGCTTTGTCACAATCGGCCAGGCAGCACCATCTACTCACCCGATGTGTTGCTGCCTCGGTCGGAGCTGTTGTAGGATCCACTCGTACCGTGCTCACTTGCCTGATTATATGGAATTGTGGGAATGCTGCTTGTTTCCACCAGTCGATAATCTGAAAGGAAGGAAAGGTGGAAGAACATTAATTAGATTTCCCACTCTCTCTACACTGTCCCCATCAAACACTCCCAGGATAGGCACAGCACGGGGTTAGATACAGAGTAAAGCTCTCTCTACACTGTCCCCATCAAACACTCCCAGGATAGGCACAGCACGGGGTTAGATACAGAGTAAAGCTCTCTCTACACTGTCCCCATCAAACACTCCCAGGATAGGCACAGCACGGGGTTAGATACAGAGTAAAGCTCTCTCTACACTGTCCCCATCAAACACTCCCAGGATAGGCACAGCACGGGGTTAGATACAGAGTAAAGCTCTCTCTACACTGTCCCCATCAAACACTCCCAGGATAGGCACAGCACGGGGTTAGATACAGAGTAAAGCTCCCTCTACACTGTCCCCATCAAACACTCCCAGGATAGGCACAGCACGGGGTTAGATACAGAGCAAAGGTCCCTCTACACTGTCCCCATCAAACACTCCCAGGACAGGTACAGCATGGGGTTAGATACAGAGTAAAGCTCCCTCTACACTGTCCCCATCAAACACTCTCAGGACAGGTACAGCACAGGGTTAGATACAGAGTAAAGCTCCCTCTACACTGTCCCCATCAAACACTCTCGGGACAGGTACAGCACAGGGTTAGATACAGAGTAAAGCTCCCTCTACACTGTCCCCCATCAAACATTCCCAGGACAGGTACAGCATGGGGTTTGATACAGAGTAAAGCTCCCTCTACACTGTCCCCATCAAACACTCCCAGAACAGGTACAGCACGGGGTTAGATACAGAGTAAAGCTCTCTCTACACTGTCCCCATCAAACACTCCCAGGACAGGTACAGCACGGGGTTAGATACAGAGTAAAGATTCCTCTACACTGTCCCCCATCAAACACTCCCAGGACAGGTACAGCACGGGGTTAGATACAGAGTAAAGATTCCTCTACACTGTCCCCATCAAACACTCCCAGGACAGGCACAGCACGGGGTTAGATACAGAGCAAAGCTCCCTCTACACTGTCCCCATCAAACACTCCCAGGACAGGTACAGCACGGGGTTAGATACAGAGTAAAGCTCTCTCTACACTGTCCCCCATCAAACACTCCCAGCACAGGTACAGCACGGGGTTAGATACAGAGTAAAGCTCTCTCTACACTGTCCCCATCAAACACTCCCAGCACAGGTACAGCACGGGGTTAGATAGAGTAAAGCTCCCTCTACACTGTCCCCATCAAACACTCTCAGGACAGATACAGCACAGGGTTAGATACAGAGTAAAGCTCCCTCTACACTGTCCCCCATCAAACACTCCCAGGACAGGTACAGCATGGGGTTTGATACAGAGTAAAGCTCCCTCTACACTGTCCCCATCAAACACTTCCAGGACAGGGACAGCACGGGGTTAGATACTTCTGTTGCTGAAATCAGTGAATTCAGTGTGCTGTATCGTGGTAATATTACTGAACCAGTAATCGAGAGGAGCAGGCAACATCTCCTCAATTCCATCCCCTCCAGCTTGATTCTCATAAAACCCATCTTGATGTGACTCCCCACTCTCTGCCTGAGGCCCTCTCCTGTTGTCCCATTCTCTCAACTCTCATTTAAACCTGTGTTCTCTCCCACCCACCCAAGAACAATAAAAAAATTCACTCAGATTTCCTCACCACTGTCCTGTCTCAGCCGATGCACTGAACGATAAAGTTTATTTATTAGTCACAAGTAAGGCTTACATTAACACTGCAATGAAGTTACTGTGAAATTCCCCTAGTCGCCACACTCCGGCGCCTGTTCGGGTTACACTGAGGGAGAATTTAGCACGGCCAATGCACCCTAACCAGCACGCCTTTCAGACTGTGGGAGAAAACTGGAGCACCCGGAGGAAACCCACGCAGGCATGGGGAGAACGTGCAGACTCCACACAGACAATGACTCAGGCGAGGAATCAAACCCGGGTCCCTGGTGCTGTGAGGCAGTAATGCTAACCACTGTGCTACCGTGCCATTTCTCATTCTTGGCGATTTCATCCTCCCTCTTAATTCATCGCTCTCTCTCTCCTCTGATTTCACTGTCCTCTTATCCTTCCTAAATCTCTCCCTCCGTGTAAACTCCCTGATCCGTATTCACGGTCACCTCCTTGACCGTACCTTCTCACATGTCCTTGCCAGTCCTGTTGCATCAATTACAGAGAAGGTCAGCTTGGGTCACTGTCTTCTTTCACTCACAATCCTCGACTCCTGCCCCTTCTCAACCGTACATCCTTCTGTGTCCACCCATGAAAAATTCTCTTCCCTGGATTCACTTACAACTCGTACCTTCTCAACTGTCTGCCTGTGTCCCTTCACTCCTGACATTCCTTCAGCTACTTATTTGCTCATCCATACCTTTCATCTTCACTTTTCACGCCAGAATCCTCACTGAGACCATTCCTCTCTCACATCCTGACTGCTCCGACTGGAAGGCCTTACCCCCATTCCCTGAAACCGAAGGGGATGGGGGCTTAACCATCCCCTGCCAGGTGTGGCCGGACCACATAAAGCAATATCGGGTCCTTCTCTCACCTACTGAAGACTGCTCGCTATTTCTGGGTCTTTTTGGCAACTTGATCTTGCCACCTCATTGTTCAATGTCACAGGTGCGTCTTTCTAGTGAGATATTACGACAGAGAATCTCTCGGGTGGACGGAAGGACACTTCACAGTTACCACTGCGGGGGACAGAAAGGGGAGTTTTGCCTAGTTTTCTGGTTCAACATTTATCCCTCAACCAGCAGGTGATTGGGGTATTATCACAATGTTTGTTTTGGGAGCTTGCTGTGTGTGAATTGGTTGCCGGGTGTTAACAGTGGTCATACATTAAAGGGGAGGGTCACTGGTTGGAAAGAATTTTGGGATTCCCGAGGCTGTCAAAGATGATGTGTTGATCATAGAATCGCGGAATCCCTCCAGTGCAGAAGGAGGCCAATCGGCCCATCAAGCCTGCACTGACAACAATCCCTCAAAGGCCCTATCCCCGTAACCACACGTCTTTACCCTGCGAATCCCCCTGACACGAAGGGGCAATTTAGCACGGCCAATCCACCTAACCCACACATCTTTGGACTGTGGGAGGAAACTGGAGCACCCGGAGGAAACTCACGCAGAGACAGGGAGAAACTGCAAACTCCACATGGTCAGTCCATAAGTCATAGGAGTAGAATTAGGCCATTCGGCCCATCGAATCTGCTCTGCCATTCAATCATAGAAATCATAGAAACCCTACAGTACAGAAAGAGGCCATTCGGCCCATCGAGTCTGCACCGACCACAAACCCACCCAGGCCCTACCCCCATATCCCTACATATTTACCCACCAATCCCTCTAACCTACGCATCTCACGACACTAAGGGCAATTTTTAGCATGGCCAATCAACCTAACCCGCACATCTTTGGACTGTGGGAGGAAACCGGAGCACCCGGAGGAAACCCACGCAGACACGAGGAGAATGTGCAAACTCCACACAGACAGTGGCCCAAGCCGGGAATCGAACCCAGGTCCCTGGAGCTGTGAAGCAGCAGTGCTAACCAGTGTGCCACCATGCCGCCCTATTGTAATAAGTTATAGAAATAGAAATAGAAACCCTACAGTGCAGAAGGAGGCCATTCGGCCCATCGAGTCCGCACCGATCACAATCCCACCCAGGCCCTACCCCCACATATTTTACCCGCTAATCCCTCTAACCTACGCATCCCAGGACTCTAAGGGGCAATTTTTTTTTTTAACCTGGCCAATCAACCTAACCCGCACATCTTTGGACTGTGGGAGGAAACCGGAGCACCCGGAGGAAACCCACGCAGACACAAGGAGAATGTGCAAACTCCACACAGACAGTGACCCGAGCCGGGAATCGAACCCAGGACCCTGGAGCTGTGAAGCAGCAGTGCTAACCACTGCGCTACCGTGCCGCCCTATTGTTCTTTGTTGTTTACCTTTGTTGAGTTTATTTTGCTCCATGATGTTGTACTGCATGGGGGATATCTCCTGCTTGGCTTGTAGCGATGGTTTCCAATGCTTATCATTTACTTCCATCCCACTGCTGTTCATGTTGTTCCCCAGCGTGGTCTGGATGAGTTGCGTGGTGGCGTAGGGAGTGGGCTGTGCCGTCTGGTTCAGGCAGCGACCCTCTTTCAGGTTGGGGCTGTTGAAGGTCTTCATCTCATTAATCTTGTTGCTCAGGTCCATGTCTCCATAGACCGTAGATTCAGGCAGCATCAAGTTAGTCTGTTTGTTCTCCAGTTGGTTGTTATAGTTGGCTATACAGTCGGCTGAGCGGGGGCAGGGAGGGAGAGACAACATGGAGGCAAGAGCGAGGAATGTCAAGTTTTGCAACACATACACCATTCTTCCTGGTCCATTTCCCATCATTCTCCACCTCCTCACCCTGACATGCCACCCATGATTCCCAATCCAAATAAACATACAGATATTGTCGAAGGACATCGCAGCAAGAGCACCTTGTTATAACCTCATAAAGATGTCAATCAAGCAACGTAAACACTCTACTTCAGTTTGTGCAAACAGATCCCTGCTAAGGTAATGCTTCTGGGAACTCAGCCAACCATTCATAATGAGCCCCACTAGGCTAGCAGATAGATCAACAGAGAAACAGCGGCAGACATTCCAGGGCACATTTCACAATATTCAGAAATAATATATTCCTATATAAATAAAAACTGTAAAGGGGAGGACTCACCACCTGTGGTCAACTGAAGAAGTCAAGGAAAGCATCAAACTTAAGGAATAAGTATATAACTGTGCAAAAATGAGTGGCAGATTTTCACAGTAACTTCATTGCAGTGTTAATGTAAGCCTACTTGTGACAGTAATACATTTTTAAAAAGGTCAGATGATTGGCCAGAATTTAAAGAATGACAGAGAATAATTAAAAAGATTAATTAGGAGAAAGAAATTAGGATATGAGAGGAAGCTAACTAGAAATGTTAAAATGGATAGCAAGAGTTTCTACAAGGATTTAAGAAGGAAAAGAATGAGTGAAGTGAATTTTGGTGATAATGGAGAGTTAATAGTAGATGAAGTGACTAAATATTTTGCTTCTGTCTTCATAATAAGAAATACAAAAACATTCCAGTCACAGCTCTAAATCAGCAGGTAGGAGGGAGAGAGGAACTTTTATTTATTTAATAGTTAAAAATTTTAAAGTTCATTTTTATTAGTGTCACAACTAGGCTTACATTGACACTGCAATGAAGTTACTGTGAAAATCCCCTAGTCGCCACACTCCGGCACCTGTTCGGGTACACTGAGGGTGAATTCAGCATGGCCAATACACCCTAACCAGCATGTCTTTCAGACTGTGGGAGGAAACCGGAGCACCCGGAGAAAACCTACGCAGACACGGGGAGAACGTGCAGACTCCACACACACAATGACCTGAGCTGGGAATCGAACCCGGGTCCCTAATGCTGAGGCAGCAGTGCTAACCCACTGTGCCACCGTGCCGCCCATGGAACTTGGTGAAGTTACAATCCCCAGGGTAATGATACTGAGCAAATAGATGCAGCTGTGGGCTGACAAGTCTCCGGGTCCAGATGGACTTCATCCTAGGGTCTTAAAAGAGGTTGTTAATGAGGTCGTAGATGTTGGTGTTGGTGTTAATTTGCTCGATTCTGGAAAGGTTCAATCAGACTGGAAAGTAGCAAATATAAGCCCTCTGTTCAAGAGGGAAGGGAGGCGGGAAACAGGAAACTACAGTGTGATGCCTGTTGTGGAAAGCATTGGAATGGATCATTAAGGAGGTTAAAGTTGGGCACTTAGACAAACTGAAGGTAATTATGCTGGTGATCGAGAGTAGACTGATGGGGCAGTAATTGGCTGGGTTGGATTTGTCCTGCTTTGTGTAGACAAGACATACCTGGGAAATTTTCCACGTTGCCGGGTAGTTGTCAGCGTTGCGGTTGTGTGCCAGGAGCACGGCACGTTCTGGAGCACAAGTCTTCAGTACTATTGCCGGAACGTTATCAGGGCCCATTGCCTTTGCAGTATCCAGTGCCTCCAACCATTCTTGATATCACGTGGAGTGAATCGAATTGGCTGGAGACTGGCACCTGAGATGCTGGGGACCACTGGAGGACTGTTTGATTCTGTGAATAGCGGGACCTGGATATCCCAAGCACATGTGTGGCATTTAGAAAGGAAATGAGCTAATGAGGAGCCTCACCTGGCCTGCTGTAGGTGGTAAGGTTGCTATCGCTGTTGGCATTGGTTGAGGTACAGCAGTTGATGCTACAGTCATTGTGACTGGTTCCTGTGTTGGGCCAGGTGTCCGCTAGCCAGGGCTGGTTTGAATCGCCGATGTTTAGTAACCCTGGTCTAGGACGGAAGAGAAAAATACATGCATTAACAATTCAAAATATGTGAACTACTCATTAAGGTAGACAAGTCCCCGGGGCTGGATGGGATATAGCCCAGGTTTTAAAGTTTATTTAATAGTCACAAGTAAGGTTACATTAACACTGCAATGAAGTTCCCCTAGTTGTCACAGTCCGGCGCCTGTTCGGGTCAATGCACCTAACCAGCACGTCTTTCAGACTGTGGGAGGAAACTGGAGCACCCGGAGGAGACCCATGCAGGCACGGAGAGAATGTGCAAACTCCACATAGACAGTCACCCAAGCCGGGAATCGAACCCGGGTCCCTGGTGCTGTGAAGCAGCAGTGCTAACCACTGTGCTACCGTGCCGCAGGTTACTGCGGGAGGCAAGGGGAGAAATAGCTGGGGCCTTAACAGATATCTTCACATCCTCTTTGACCACAGGCGAGGTTCCAGAGGACTGGAGAATAGCTGATGTTGTTCCCTTGTTTAAGAAAGGAAGCAGGGATAATCCAGTAAATAATAGGCCGGTGAGTCTGACATCAGTATTGTGGAAGCTTTTGGAGAAGATACTGAGGGACAGGATAAATGCACATTTGAAGGAAAATGGACAAGTGACTAGTGACAGGCAGCATGGTTTTGTACGGGAAAGGTCATGTCTCACCAATTTGATTTTTTGAAGGGGTGACAAAGAAAATTGATGAGGGGAGAGCTGAGAATGTAGTTTATATGGACTTTGGTAAGGCATTTGACAAGATCCCACATAGCAGACTGGTACAAAAACTAAATTCACATGGGATTTGGGGTGGGCTGGTTGGATGGATACAGAACTGGTTTGGTTATAGAAGACAGAGAGTAGCGGTGGAAGGGTGTTTTTCAGAATGGAGATCTGTAGCTAGTGGTGTTCCGCAGGGATCAGTGCTGGGACCTCTGTTGTTTATAGTATATATAAATGATCCGGAGGAAAATGTGGATGGTCTGATTAGTAAGTTTGTGGATGACACCTAGATTGGTGGAGTTGCTGATAGTGCCGAGGATTGTCAGAAGATACAACAGGATAGAGATAGATTGGAGACTTGGGCACAGAAATGGCAGATGGAGTTTAATCATAGAATCCCTGCAGTGCAGAAAGAGACCACTTGGCCCAACGAGTCTACACTGACAACAACCCACCAAGGCCCTATCTCCGCAACCCCTCTAATCCCTCTAACCTACTCATCCCGGGACACTCAGGGGCAATTTAGCATGGCCAATGCACCTAGCCCGCACATCTTTGGACAACTGTGAGGTGATGCATTTTGGAGGTTCAAATTTAGGTGTGAATTATATTGTAAATGGCAGAACTCTTAGGAACATTAACATACAGAGGGATCTGGGCATGCAGGTCCAAAGCTCCCTAAAAGTGGCAACACAGGTGGCCAAGGTGAGTAAGAAGGCATATGGCTTGCTTGCCTTCATCAGCCTGGGCACTGAGCACAAGAGTTTGGAAATCATGTTGCAGCTTTATAAAACCTCGGTTAGGCCGCATTTGGAATAATGCTTCTACCACACTACCAGAAGGATGTGGCGCCTTTGGAAAGAGTGCATTCGCAGTATTTTGTGTTTATCTTCTATTCCTCCTTCATTGATTCTCAGTGTGGGAAATGTTTTTCTTGATAAGGCTTCTGTGAGGTACTTGGATCATTTCGATGTGTTAAAAGTGCTATTCAAATGCAATTTTGTTGCGTCAGAATGGTGGGGGGGGGAGGCGGTGGGGGGCGGTGGAGGGAGGAGGGGTGGGGGGGGTGCGTGGAGGGAGGAGGGGTGGGGGGGGGGGGGTGTAAAAGATCAGTCCAGGTTCCTGTTTCCCATCAGTCTCGAGGGTATCCTGCAGCCGAGGTGAACCTTCAGCTGAGATCTGGTCTCAGGTTGTCACTAATGTTCTTCGTAGTGCGACATCCTTCACTCGTGCAAAGAGGCCACGTGAATCAGGGTGAAGAAATCTTGTGAAACCGAAACTAAGGAAGGAACTCTCATTTCCACAGTGCCTTCCGTGACATCAGCTTGGCCCAGAGTGCTTTTCAGCCAATGAATTATTTTGGAAGTCCTGTCACCGTTGTAATGCAGGAAATGTGGCAGACAATTCTCGCACAGCAAGATCCAATGAGCCGTCTAATGGCCAGATAATCTTCTTTTAACGTTGGCTGAGGGATAGCTGAGTGGAAAACTCACTTACATATGGACACTGCGCATGTACACGACAAACACATATACACTGGTGCTTTCACACGGATACACATACATACACACACACATGTATGCCCATGCACACATATGCATATAAATATGCATACACACATTTATACACACAGAGACAAAGACACACACACACACACACTCAGACACACACACACACACTCAGACACACACACACTGAGACACACACAATTCATCTTACCTTGCTCCACTGCTCACACTTTCACCCCCTCTCTGGTAGGCCACTGTAAACAAAAGCAAATACTTCCTGTAATATATCATGTGATTAGTGAACCAAAGTGCAATTGCCAGCCCCTCATCCCTGTAAATCCCGATGGTTTAATTCCCCGGATGATCCATTGGCACACTGTTCAGGAAATATTTCCATCTCGGCTCACATCACTGTTTCCCAGAAGCCCACAGTAGTTAGGCCATAGTCCAAAGTGTGAAAAGGGTGGACACTTCTTAACCCCGGCCCCCTGATATCAGCACATTCAACTGGACATTGGACTATCTACATTAATACTACTTGGTAAAAGTTGGGAATTCTGCGGAGAATAACTTACCTCCTGACTCCCCAAAGCCAGTCCACAAGGGTCGACTGAGGAGTGTGATGGAATAGCTTCACTTGCCTGGATGGGTGCAGCTCCAACAACACTCAAGAAGCTCGACACCATCCAGGACAAAGCAGCCCCGCTTGAATGGCATCCTATCCACCATTGGTGCAAAGTGGCAGCCGTGTGTACCATCTACAAGACGCACCGCAGGAACTCACCAAGGTTCCTTAAGCAGCACCTTCCAAACCCACGATCTCCACAATCTAGAACAAGGGCAACAGACACGTGGGAACACCTCCACCTGGACACTCCACTCAAATCATTCACCATCTGGAAATATATCGGCCATTCCTTCACTGTCACTGGGTCAAAATCCTGGAACTTCCTCCCGAACAGCACTGTGGGTGTAGCTACACCTCAGGGAGTGCAGCGGCTCAAGAAAGCAGCTCACCACCACCTTCTCGAGGGGCAATTAGGGGTGGGCAGCAAATGCTGACCGAGCCAGTGATGCCCAAAGCTCAGGAGGAGTTTGAAGAGTCAATAGATAGGAACAATGTCTTTGATATCAGCAGTCTATAAATAAGCAGGAAGCCCATCAGAACATGAAGACCTGGATCAGTCATCACTGTCAAACCAGTTCTGTCATGTGGTGAAACCTCTTGGGTAAATTCCAGTCAGAGTTGGCAGGCATATCCTCTGGACCAGAAATTGAAAACAAACCCTGATCAAATCATTCCTGCTGTACTCAGCCATACCCCCCATTCCCCCTCCACCCCACGCCCACCTCCCCCCCCAACACTCCCCACTCCCCATGGTCCATAATGCTCAGTGCCACATTGCAGAGCAAGAAGGAAGCTGAAGGAAAGGGACAGGAAGAGAAAACTTCTCAAAGGCAGAGAGCAGACGATCAGGAGCAGAGTCAAGGAGAAAGGGTAGGGAGCGTCACGAGTTTCGGAAACCCAGTACAGGGCTCACGGTGGCACAGTGGTTAGCACTGCTGCCTCACAGCGCCAGGAACCCGGGTTCGATTCCCGGTTTGGGTCACTGTCTGTGTGGAGTTTGCACATTCTCCCCGTGTCTGCGTGGGTTTCCTCCGGGTGCTCCGGTTTCCTCCCACACTCCAAAGATATGCGGGTTAGGTGGATTGGCCATGCTAAATTGCCCCTTAATATCAGGGGGATTAGCTAGGGTAAATGGGTGGAGTTGTGGGAATAGGGCCGAGGTGGGATTGTGGTCGGTGCAGACGCAATGGGCCGAATGGCCTCCTTCTGCATTGTAGGGATTCTATGAAAGAAGGAACAAGGGGTTGAATGGCCTCCTTAAGTGCTGCGTGATTCTATGAGGAGACCTTTCTGCCCCTTGAGCCTGTTCTATCATCCCATCAGACCACGGCTGCTCTGTACCTGAACTCCATTTGACCCCCACGCCCCTTGGCTCTAGGACGGTGAGAAAGAGAGGGTTGGAGTTTGACAATGAAGTGAAGTTCCAACCAATAGTTTCACCAATAGTCAAAGGTAACAAAAAGGCATTGTGTTATCCAGACCCAGAGTGCAACAGTGCGTTAAACCACTTCAAAAGCCAACCACAATCCGGGGAGTAAAGATTTACAGGAATGTAAAGTGACAAATCATAGTTGCAAGTCAATAGCATGCCCATGCAGGAAGATATGAAAGGAACAGGGATATTTACCTGTCGGTGTGAATGTGAAAGAAGGGACTGAAAGATAGAAACAAAAGAGAAGTTATCAGACTGCAGGAAGCCAGAAGAGGAGACTGATAAATTGCTGTCACACATGGCAAAGGAAGATTGAACACCTCCATCTCAACGTCCTTCATAGAGTCTCACAGTGCAGAAAAGGCCATTCGGCCCATCGAGACTGCACCCACACTAACTCCCACTAAAGTCGCACTAAATCCATTTTACACTTGTCCCATATCCCTCCCTCCCCGCTATCCTCTTTTTCAAATACTGGAATCTTCAATTCATGGAATCCACAGAATGCCTACAGTGCAGAAGCTGGCCATCCGGCCCATCGAGTCTGCACCGACTTTCCCAAAGAACATCCCACCCAGACACACCCCCTCTGCCCTATCCCTGTAACCCGGTGCATTTATGATGGCTAATCCCCCTAACCTACACACCTTTGGAGTGTGGGAGGAAATCGGAGCACCCGGAGGAAACCCATGCAGACACGGGGAGAATGTGCAGACTCCACACAGACAGTCACCTGAGGCCAGAATTGAACCCGGGCCCCTGGCGCTGTGAGGAAACAGTACTAACCACTGTGCCACCGTGCCACCCCTGCGTCCCAAGTGTTCCCGAATCTCTTTATGTACCAACACCGGTTTATGGAGAACATAACAAACGCCTCAATCTCAATAATTCCAGGCCTGTCAAGGACTGACCATTCACTTGCCGTGGAGTTAAAAGAACGACTTGATGGAGTGGATACACCAATAACAACACAAGGATCACAGAGCGGAATTAAATATTCCTCAACTGACCCCCATGGCTTTTCCGCCACGACGCTCCCATCCCCAAAAGCACACCCAGCCTCTCGGAGTGAGCAATATCATCGCTCAATTCACCATTCCTCAGTTTGAACCAACGCTTCCGCATGTACAGTCACACGGGAGGTTGACATGGTCTTATGCCTTTTGCTTGTAGAGAACAGGTCCCTGTGTGTGAATGTGTGTTGCTTCGAGCAAGCGAAAATGAGCCACCTTACAAGCTCAATTGATTGGTTGCTGGTGTAGCTATGAGCACACTCAGCATTGTCCAGCGAGTGCTGCCCAATCTGGAATCGCGTCTAACGGCAGACGTTTCGTTTTGGGCTTTGCAAGGGTGGGCTGATTGAGTACGGTCTGCACCCTCCGAATGGGAACATCCGAAGGAACTTGCTGTTTGATTCAAAAAGCCACCAGCTGGTGGCCGATGTACCTGGCCATCACACTGGCACTGACATTCACACACTGTGTAGCTCAGTTGTGTTGATAGTGCAAAATATCACTCATGTAGGCACTGCATTGTAGCAGCTTGAGTGCATTAATTGGGGGGGTGATGGCCCAGTGGTATTATCGCTAGACTATTAATCCAGAAACTCAGCCAATGCTCTGGGGACCCGGGTTCGAATCCCGCCACGACAGATGGTGGAATTTGAATTCAATTTTTAAAAATCTGGGATTAAGAATCTACTGATGACCACAAAACCATTGTCGATTGTCGGAAAAACCCATCTGGGTCACTAATTTCCTTTAGGAAAGGAAATCTGCCGTCCTTACCCAGTCTGGCTTACTTGTGACTCCAGAGCCACAGCAATTGTGGTTGACTCTCAACAGCCCTCCAAGGGCAACTAGGGATGGGCAATAAATGTTGGCCAGCCAGCGACGCCCATGTCCCACGAATGAATAGAAAAAACCCACTAACAACCAGCTTAAGATAATCCAACTCATACCGTGGCTAATTAACACTTGCTCAAAGCGGCACACATTCCTACACAGAGGCACGCTCTATGCAAACTAAAGGAACATGTTCAAACCTTGCACCTTTTTTGAATTTTCCGGGAGCTTGAGGAGTCTATAGTTTCCCATTGTTATCTCCATGGCAACGCCTTGGCCAATCAGAATCAACATGCCCTCCCCGTTTTTTCCTGTTGTACAGACTGTTGTGACTGTTTGAAATTTGGTATTCTTGCGTTTGTCCTGATGAGTGCGAGATGAAAAACTTCCGCAACATGTCTTTCTTTTCAGCGATGTCCAAGTTCCGGACTAACAAAGTTACCTTTCTAACATGACGCAATATATAATTGATTCAGTGAAATCTCTCAGTGAAGATCAGGATGCTGCCAGTGCCTGAAGAATGTGCGAGAGAGAAGAGGCCATTCAGCCCATTGATTCAACCCAACCCGTCCACACATCTTGCGCCAAACATTGTACCCTGTTATTGCTACTTGAACCGAACCCTTCCACACACCACTGGCACCCACTCTCTCAACCCCAATGCTTTCAGAGATCTCGTTCCATCTCTTTTCATGTGGAGCCACCCATCAATACCACTCTGCACACCCGGTGCCATCTGTTATACCATGTCACTGCTCTCAAACCCAGCCGTACCCTCGCTGCCAACTGTTTCATTCAGGGCTCCAGGATCCCTCAGGTTTCCCCATGTGATCAAATGACAGGAATCTATTTGACTCTCAAAACGGAACGGTTACACCACATTCCTCATGAACCCGCTCCTTTATTTACCTTACCTTTGAGCCCCTTTTGTTGCGTTGACTGGGTGTTTATCAAAAGACACAAAAGGTAACCATAGTTACAATATTTCAGAAAGAAATAAAACAGGACGTTTGTGCAAAAGGACTTTAGTAAAAGGAGGGGAGAGAGAGAAAGAGAGAGAGTGCAGGAGAGAGAGAGAGAGCAAGAGAGAGAGAGAGAGGGTGGGAGAGAGAGAAAGAGTGAGTGAGAGAGAGAGACAGAGAGAGCTAGAGAGAGAAAGAGGGTGGGAGAGAAAGAAAGACTGAGTGAGAGAGAGGGACAGAGAGAGTGAGAGAGAGAGAGACAGAGAGAGCAAGAGAGAGAGAGAGTGCAGGAGAGAGAGTGAGTGAGAGAGAGGGACAGAGAGAGTGAGAGAGCGAGAGAGAGAGTGTGTATGAGAGAGAGAGAGAGAGAGGTGTGAGAGAAAAAGAGTGAGAGAGACAGAGAGAGAGAGACAGAGAGAATGAGAGAGAGAGGGGTACAGGAGAGAGAGACAAAGAGAGTGAGAGAGACAGAGAGAGCAAGAGAAAGAGAGACAGAGAGAGCAAGAGAAAGAGAGACAGAGAGAGCAAGAGAGAGAGAGTGCAGGAGAGTGAGAGAGAGAGAGGGACAGAGAGAGTGAGAGAGAGAGCGAGAGAGAGTGTGCGAGAGAAAAAGAGAGTGAGAGAGACAGAGAGAGAGAGAGAGAGACAGAGAGAGTGAGAGAGAGGGGGGTACAGGAGAGAGACAAAGAGAGTGAGAGAGAGACAGAGAGAGACAGAGAGAGCACGAGAAAGAGAGAGACAGAGAGTGAGAGAGTGAGAGAGAGACAGAGAGAGCAAGAGAGAGAGAGAAAGACCGAGAGAGCAAGCGAGAGAGAGAGAGAGTGAGAAAGAGAGAGAGTGCGAGAGAGACAGAGAGGGCAGGAGAGAAAAAGTGAGAGAGACAAAGAGAGCAAGAGAGAGAGAGAGAGGAGAGAGAAAGAGTGAGAGAGCGAGCGAAAGAGACAGAGTGAGAGAAAGAGACAAAGAGAGTGAGAGAGAGAGACGGAGGGCAGGAGAGAGAGAAAGAGAGGGACAGAGACAGCAAGAGAGAAAGAGAGCGAGAGAGAGACAGAGAGAGTGAGAGAGAGAGACAGAGGCAGCAAGAGAATGCGAGAGGGTGGAAAAGAGAGAAAGAGTGAGTGAGGGTCAGAGAGGTTGAGGGTGCAAGGACAGCAGTTGTTTTCAGAAATAGTTTGGGGCGAGCGATTGGTGGTTGGATGGGCATGTGGAAGGGGTATTTGAAGGTGTAGGGGATTGTGAGGATGCAGATTAGCAGCACGCACTGAGAGCAGTACAAACCCACACGGCCTGACCTGTTTCTGAAGGTGGGAGTGGGCAGATCATTCACACGGGTTCACTTCAACTAAACCAATGTTCTTTCCCATCATCTCTGAAACTGGAAGCACTCAGCAAGTATCTATTCTTCATCCCGAGAATGAAGGGGGGAGTCAAGATTCTATTCAACCACTGCACTTACTCACACACATATACACACACACACACACACACACACACACACACACACATATACACACACACACATATACACACACACACACATATACACACACACATATACACACACACATATACACACACACATATATACACACACACACACACACATATACACACACACTCATATACACACACACACATATACACACACACACATATATACACACACACACACACACATATACAAACACACACACATATATACACACACACACATATACACACACACACACACATATACACACACACATATATACACACACACACATATACACACACACACATATATACACACACACACAAATACATACACACACACATATACACACACACCAACACAGATACATACACACACACACTGACACATACACATACATATACACACCCACACATATATACACAATTACACACATATACATACCCACACACACACACATAGTCATACACATAAACACACACACATATACACACCCACACCCACACATACACACACTCAAACACGTACCTGCATACACATATACAGATGCTCAAAAACGCACCAACATACACTTATGTGCCGCAATTTTACCGCCCTGGCCTGCCCGCGGCCAATGGAGAATGCTGTTCTGCGATTCCGGTAAAATTCCGGCCATGATCTCTGATGTACACACATGCATAAATACACACAATTACACACAACCACACATACACACATGTACACATTCACCACGTGCCCATATACACACTCACACACATGTACATAGCACATGTTTGTGACAATAGGAAAGGATAGGAAGATTAGGACAATCAATATGTGTGACACGGGGGGAGAAGGTTTTATTCTGCGGGGGCACTGACAACAGTTTGGGCGGAGTTCGGAGCTACCCCTGCAGAGGGGCTGACACTGCAAGGGGAACAAATAAAAATGGACAAATTGGGATTTGCAGAGGTCATTTAATTCAGAAAGGGGTCGTAGGGGGGAGGGGCAGTGCGGAAGAGGGATGTTAAGTAAAAACAATCAGAAAAGGCTGAGGTAAATATACAATCAAAAACTAAATTCAAGAAAAGGGATTAGAATTGAATGTAAAAATAATGATCAAGTAAATGTATCAGAGCGCTCAGAGTGTGGGAAAGGAACAGGGTGAACGACAAGGACTAGAAACATTTCCATCACAGGAAGATACAGATTAGACAGAACTAACCCAAACCCCGAGAGAAAATCAGACAGGGTGGAAAAGAAGCACACTGAAGTGAGCGTCTGCCCGGGCATGTTTGCTAATCTGACACTTGGCACTGTTTAATTGATCCTGATGAATAAATTGAGAGATGTACGTCAGTGTCTGCTGACAGCACCGAGCTAGGTCGCACCGTGAATGGTGTAGTAACAAACAGAACCCTGTCAGGGCGGGTAAAACCTCAGCAGCTGGAGTTCAACGTGGGGACAGTGGGCGGGCGGGGGTGCGGGGGTGTGGGGGGGGGGGGCGGAGGGTGGGGGAGCCATCCACTCTGAAGCCAAGGAATTCAGACCAGGACATTTCTGAAGCAGAGTGAAGCTCAGAGTTGTGAATCAGCGAAAACCCAGCATGGAAATCACCCAAAAACCAAGTCAACGGAGGCAAAACACTAATGGAACGTTGGCCTTATCTCAAGGTGGGTTTTGCAAAACAAGGAGGTGGAAGTGGGGTTACAGAGTGGAGGCACGAGGGGGTTGCTGGCATCGGAGGGAGGGTGGGAGTGGGGTAGCGGGCAGTGTGATGGGTGAGGGGAGGGGTGGGGTTTGGTGGGACCATAGTGGGGTGTGGGATGAATAGAGTGGTACGTGGGGATTTGGGGGGTGCGATCGGCGTGGATCTGAACTGGGCCTCCTGCAAGACTTTCCACTCCTGTCGCTAAATCTGCCTGATAGGAATGAGAGTGGAAAATCCCCTCCCTTATTCTGAAACAAGGACCCCTATTTCCAGCTTCTCCCACAAGAGAAAACATCCTCTCCACATCCACCCTGCCAATCAAGTTGTCTTTTATTCTTCTAAACTCCAGTGGATACAAGTCTAGCCTGATCAACTTTTCCTTATATGACATCCCATCCCTGGGATTAGTCTGGGAAGCCTTCTCGGAACTGCTTCCAACACGTTTACATCTTTCCTTAAACCAGGAAACCAATACTGTACACAGTACGCCAGATGTGCTCTCCCTCGTGTCCTGTACAGCTGGAACATAATCTCCCTACTTTGGTAATAAATATCAACAAAATAAAGGAGGTAGTCAGTGACTTCAGGAAGCGCAGTGGAGAACGTCCCCCTGTCTACATCAAAGGGGACAAATAGAAAGGGTCGAGAACTTCAAGATTTTGGATGTGCAAACCACCAACAACCTGTCCTGGTCCCTCCAGGCCAACACAATAGTTACGAAAGCCCATCAACACCTCTACTTTCTCAGGAGACTAAGGAAGTCCAGCATGTCCGCTACGACTCTCACCACCTTTTACAGATGCATCATAGAAAGCATTCTTTCTGGTTGTATCACAGCTTGGTATGGCTCCTACTCTGTCCAAGACCGCAGGAAACTACAAAGGGTCGCGAATGTAGCCCAGTCCATCACGCAAACCAGCCTCCCATCCATTGACTCTGTCTACACTTCCCACTGCCTCGGGAAAAGCAGCCAGCATAATTAAGGACCCCATGCACCCCGGACATTCTCTCTTCCACCTTCTTCCGTCGGGAAAAAGATACAAAAGTCTGAGGACACGTACCGACCGACTCAAGAACAGCTTCTTTCCCACTGCCATCAGACTTTTGAATGGACCTACCTCGCACTAAGTTGATTTTTCTCTCCAACCTAGCTATGACTGTAACACTACATTCTGCACCCTCTCCTTCTCTAGGTATGCTTTGTCTGTATAGCGCGCAAGAAATAATACTTTCTGTCTTTCTAGGATAATATTCTATTCAATTTCCTAATTACTTGCTGTACCTGTCCACCAGCCAATCCTCTATCCACACCAATCTCTCACCCCCCTACACCATCAGCTTTTACTTTCCGCAATTAAATTTAATATATCACCTCATGAAAGGCTGAATTAAATCAGTACATCCACTGGTTCCTCTTTATCCACAAAGCTCCCTCTACACTGTCCCCATCAAACACTTCCAGGACCGATACAGCACGGGGTTAGATACAGAGTAAAGCTCCCTCTACACTGTCCCCCCATCAAACACTTCCAGGACAGGTACAGCATGGTGTTAGATACAGAGTAAAGCTCCCTCTACACTGTCCCCCCATCAAACACTTCCAGGACAGGTACAGCATGGTGTTAGATACAGAGTAAAGCTCCCTCTACACTGTCCCCATCAAACACTTCCAGGACCGATACAGCACGGGGTTAGATACAGAGTAAAGCTCACTCTACACTGTCCCCCCATCAAACACTTCCAGGACAGGTACAGCATGGTGTTAGATACAGAGTAAAGCTCCCTCTACACTGCCCCCATCAAACACTCCCAGGACCGATACAGCACGGGGTTAGATACAGAGTAAAGCTCACTCTACACTGTCCCCATCAAACACTCCCAGGACAGGTACAGCATGGGGTTAGATACAGAGTAAAGCTCCCTCTACACTGTCCCCATCAAACACTCCCAGGACCGATACAGCACGGGGTTAGATACAGAGTAAAGCTCCCTCTACACTGTCCCCCCATCAAACACTTCCAGGACAGGTACAGCATGGGGTTAGATACAGAGTAAAGCTCCCTCTACACTGTCCCCATCAAAGACTCCCAGGACAGGTACAGCACGGGGTTAGATACAGAGTAAAGCTCCCTCTACACTGTCCCCATCAAACACTCCCAGGACAGGTACAGCACGGGGTTAGATACCGAGTAAAGCTCCCTCTACACTGTCCCCATCAAACACTCCCAGGACAGATACAGCACGGAGTTAGATACAGAGTAAAGATCCCTCTACACTGCCCCACCAAACACTCCCAGGACAGGTATAGCACGGGGTTAGATACAGGATAAAGCTCCCTCTACGCTGTCCCCATTTGATGGGGACAGCGCTCCGTAAGCTTGTGGCTTTTGCTACCAAATAAACCTGTTGGACTTTAACCTGGTGTTGTGAGACTTCTTACTGTGTTTACCCCAGTCCAATATCGGCATCTCCACATAGAACCATAGAAAATTACAGCTCAGAAACAGGCTTTTTGGCCCTTCTTGTCTGTGCCGAACCATTTTATGCCTAATCCCACTGACCTGCACTTGGACCATATCCCTCCACACCCCTCTCATCCATGAACCCGTCCAAGTTTTTCTTAAATGCATTTACCACTTTATCCAGCAGCTCATTCCACACTCCCACCACTCTCTGCGTGAAGAAGCCCCCCCTAATATTCCCTTTAAACGTTTCTCCTTTCACTCTTAACCCATGCCCTCTGGTTTTTTTCTCCCCTAGCCTCAGCGGAAGAAGCCTGCTTGCATTCACTCTATCTATACCCATCAAAATCTCATACACCTCTATCAAATCTCCCCTCAATCTTCTACGCTCCAGGGAATAAAGTCCCAACCTATTCAATCTCTCTCTGTAACTCAGCTTCTCAAGTCCCGGCAACATCCTTGTGAACCTTCTCTGCACTCTTTCAACCTTATTTACATCCTTCCTGTAACTAGGTGACCAAAACTGTACACAGTACTCCAAATTCGGCCTCACCAACGCCTTATATAACCTGGATGTGGAGATGCCGACGTTGGACTGGGGTAAACACAGTAAGAAGTTTAACACCAGGTTAAAGTCCAACAGGTTTATTTGGTAGCAAAAGCCACACAAGCTTTCGGAGCTCTAAGCCCCTTCTTCAGGTGAGTGAAGCCCCTTCTTCACCTGAAGAAGGGGCTTAGAGCTCCGAAAGCTTGTGTGGCTTTTGCTACCAAATAAACCTGTTGGATTTTAACCTGGTGTTGTTAAACTTCTTATTATATAACCTTACCATAACACTCCAACTTTTATACTCGATACTCCGATTTATAAAGGCCAATGTACCAAAGGCACTCTTTACGACCCTATCCACCTGTGACGTCACTTTTAGGGAATTCTGTACCTGTATTCCCAGATCCCTCTGTTCAACTGCATTCTTCAGAGTCCTACCATTTACCCTGTACATTCAGAGTAAAGCTCTCTCTACAAGTAGTGAAATACCGGTAATGAGAGCGCGATACCTTTTCTCATCCCAGCATAGCTACTGGTTAATCCACTGCGTTTCTTCCTGTGTCGGTACAGCCAGATACTGAAGACCATCAGGATAATCCAGCACGCTGCTCCGATTCCTGCGATAAATGCCGGCTGTTTCACCACGTTGGAAATCTGCTGTGAGAGGCTGACCTGGACCACTGTCTCCTTCGGACTCAGCCTCCCAAAGGAATCTGCAATAAGATGGAATAGTCAGTTCAGGGAAGTCCGCACGCCTTTCTCCGGAGTGAGGGAGAGACGGGACTTCCCGGTCTTGGAGCGAGCGTGGCCGGAATATCCCACCCACTGAGTGAGAAACGGAGGGAAGCAGCGAGATCGGGAGACAGCAAACAATTCATACAGGGTGACAGAGACACAGTGAGAGAGACAGTGAGTGAGAGAGAGTGAAACACTGAGAGAGACAGAGACACAGTGAGAGAGACAGTGAGTGAGAGAGAGTGAAACACTGAGGGAGACAGAGACACAGTGAGAGAGACAGTGAGTGAGAGAGAGTGAAACACTGAGAGAGACAGAGACACAGTGAGAGACACAGTGAGTGAGAGAGAGTGAAACACTGAGAGAGACAGAGACACAGTGAGAGAGACAGTGAGTGAGAGAGAGTGAAACACTGAGAGAGACAGAGACACAGTGAGAGAGACAGTGAGTGAGAGAGAGTGAAACACTGAGAGAGACAGACAGAGACACAGAGACACAGTGAGAGACACAGTGAGTGAGAGAGAGTGAAACACTGAGAGAGACAGACAGAGACACAGAGACACAGTGAGAGAGACAGTGAGTGAGAGAGAGTGAAACACTGAGAGAGACAGACAGAGAGGGAAGGAGAGTGACCGAAAGAGAGAGTGAGTGAACAGTGGGAGAGACAGAAATGGTGAGTGAGTGACACAATGAGTAATACAGAGAGAGCGAATGGCAGAGAAAAACACTGGGCCCGATTTTACCAACAAGTTGCGCCCATTTTCGGGCATGAAAACTTGGTAAAGTTGGGCGTGAGGCGAGTAGTGCGATCCGCGCCCACCTCCACGCCGGTTCCCCCTTTACCAAGCGGCCAAAATGAGGACCACACCCGAAATGCATGCATTTAAATTGATTTAATGAGCTGGACACCCAACCTTACCAGCACTTCCCCCTTTACCATCGCATTCACCCGTCCAGATTGGGCGCAAAACAGACCCGCTCGGCAAAGGTCTGTTCCGGGCGCTCCAGCTTCTGAAGAGGTAAGTTCAGAGCTTCCAACGGCTCTCTGACTCATATCGGTGGTGGGGCGGTGGGAGGTGGGGGCGGGAGGCGGGTCAGATGGCTCTCTGGTGGGGGGGAGGAGGAGGGAGGGAAGGGGGGTCCGCTGCCACTCTGTGGGCGTTCGGTTGGGGGGAAGGGGGGCAGAGGATCGCGATCGGTCTGGATGGTGGGGGGTGGTGGGTGGATAAGGGGGACAGTTATGTTGTGGGGGGTGGGACGATATCTGTGGGGGCCATCGTTCCCGCTTTTCACTCCTGGGCCGCTTTATCCACTTTTTGGGGCCTGGGAGCGAGCTGACAGGGGCGCGTTTTTCAAATTATTTTTACTGCACATGCGCAGTTCAGAGCTCCAATCGGAGCAGCAGCGTTTCGGGCGCAAGAAGCCCCGCCCACAGCGTGATTCAGATTTGTTGCTTTTTTTTTAGTTTGAGTGCGTATGGGGGCACCTGAGAACAGGTTTCCAAGTCGGATCTGAATCACGCCCAGATTCAGCACTCAGAATCAAAATGGTAAAATCGGCCCAGTGTATCAACAGTGAGAAAGTGAAACACCAAAGAGACAGAAAGAGACAGAGTGACACAGTGAGAAAGAGACAGAAACAGTGAGAGACACAGTGAATGGTACAATGAGAGAGAGTGGCAGTGAGAGACAGTGACTGAGAGAAAGTGAGAGAGACAGCAAGAAAGAATTAAAGAGAAGCAGAGAGAAAGGCATTGAGAGAAACAGTGAGGGAGCTAGAAGAGAGGAATAGAGACGGAGACAGAGAGAGAGAGAGAGTTGGAGAGACGTAAAGATGGAGAGAGAGACAGAGAGAGATGGGCAGAGGGAGGAGGATACCTGGGGAAACTTACTTTCACAGTCAGCTCGAGGACATTTCCTTGCTGATCCCATTGCGAGTTGCGCTCAATGTCCAGAGCTGAGAGGACAGGAAGCGGATAGTGACAGTGACACGGGGGGGCACGCGGGGGGGGGAGGGGTTTGAATGACATTGGAAGGTGGTCTGAGGCAGGGGCTGGCAATTCCTGACACAGGGAGGAAGCCCACGGAGATTTACATTTACCCAATCAGAAAGCAGCATGTTGGAGCTGGGGAACAGCAGCCAGCATGGGAGGCAGCCTGGTAATGGCGAGACCTCGGCCACACACACACTCACCCAGCTGGATGTACTGAGCTTCACTCCTCACACCGTGCCCAGCTCTGTTGCTGGCTGCCACCTCCACCCGGTACTTGACCCCAGGGGTGAGGGAGGGGATGAGCACAGACAGTGCCGTACCCACCACCGTCCTGTTGATGTGGAAACGGCTCTCATTCCCCAGACACCACACCTACAGCGGGAAAAACAGAGAGGCAATGGAAGCTCCGCGTCCCATGAGTGTATCTTATTCCACAATGAACAGCCCTCCCTCAGTACTGACCCTCTGACAGTGCGGCACTCCCTCAGTACTGACCCTCTGACAGTGCGGCACTCCCTCAGTACTGACCCTCTGACAGTGCGGCACTCCCTCAGTACTGACCCTGACAGTGCGGCACTCCCTCAGTACTGACCCTCTGACAGTGCAGCACTCCCTCCGTACTGACCCTCTGACAGTGCGGCACTCCCTCAGTACTGACCCTCTGACAGTGTAGCACTCCCTCAGCACTGACCCTCTGACAATGCAGCACTCCCTCAGCACTGACCCTCTGACAGTGCGGCACTCCCTCAGCACTGACCCTCTGACAGTGTGGCACTCCCTCAGCACTGACCCTCTGACAGTGCAGCACTCCCTCAGCACTGACCCTCTGACAGTGCAGCACTCCCTCAGTACTGACCCTCTGACAGTGCGGCACTCCCTCAGCACTGACCCTCTGACAGTGCGGCACTCCCTCAGTACTGACCCTCTGACAGTGTAGCACTCCCTCATTACTGACCCTCTGACAGTGCGTCACTCCCTCAGCACTGACCCTCTGACAGTGTGGCGCTCCCTCAGTACTGACCCTCTGACAGTGTGGCGCTCCCTCAGTACTGACCCTCTGACAGTGCAGCACTCCCTCAGTACTGACCCTCTGACAGTACAGAACTCCCTCAAGGAACCACACACCAATAATATATCTCTAACAAGTTGCGGTACACAGCCAAGCCCCTGCCGTCCTGAAACTTCAGGCCAATATTTAAATCTATCCGCATGGTGGCACAGTGGTTAGCAGTGCTGCCTCACAGCACCAGGGACCTGGGTTCAAATCCCGGCTTGGGTCACTGTCTGTGCGGAGTCTGCACATTCTCCCCGTGTCTGCGTGGGTTTCCTCCGGGTGCTTCAGTTTCCTCCCACAGTCTGAAAGATGTGCTGGTTAGGGTGCATTGGCCATGCTAAATTCTCCCTCAGTGTAACCCGAACAGGCGCCGGAGTGTGGCGACTAGGGGATTTTCACAGCAACTTCATTGCGGTGTTAATGTAAGCCTACCTGTGACATTCATAAATAATGTTAATTCCTGATGGGTATACTAATGTAACAGAACTATCCCAGTGGGCTTTCCATCAGCTAGCCACTCAAAAAGGGAATGTTTAAAGATTTCATCTGTTCCCAAGTCACAGGATACTCTTTCATACAATCCCTACAGTGCAGAAGGAGGCCATTCAGCCCATCAGTTCTGCACCCACCACAATCCCACCCAGGCCCTATCCCCAGGACCCTTGTATTTACCCTGCTAGTCCCCCTGACACTAAGGGGCAATTTAGCACGGCCAATCCACCTAACCCGCACATCTTTGAACTGTGGGTGGAAACCGGAGCACCCGGAGGAAACCCACGCAGACACGGGGAGAACGTGCAAACTTGACAGAGACAGTGACCCAAGCCGGGAATCGAACCCGGGTCCCTGGCGCTGTGAGGCACCACTGTGCTACCGTGCCGCCCTTATTTACAGGTCAGTGGCCCAGAGCAGCAATTACAGAACAAGTAGATCATTCAGCAAAGAGGGAGGCCATTCGACCCCTCCTGCCTGTGTCAGCTCTGTGTAAAAGCTCCCTCGCTCTCGGAATCCTCCTTCCCCATTGCCTTGCATTCACGCTCTCTTTAAGCCTACGTTGAATTTGTTTTGGAAGGTTGCAGTTGGGTCTGCGTGCACCTGTCTAACCAGCCGTCCATTTCGAACCCAAAATGCTTGCAGCCGATAAAAGATTTCCCTTATTCCAGCTGACGTCAGGCTGCCGACTGTCTTAAACTTCTGCGTCCTCTGACATCTAACGCAAAAGCAAAATACTGCGGGTGCCGCAGATCTGAAATAAAAGCAGAAAGTGCTGGAAATACTCAGCCGGTCTGGGAGCATCGGTGGAGAGGGAAACGGAGCGAGTGTTTCCAGTCTGGACGACTCTTCTTCCGGGTTGACCCTGGTCACTGATCATCCAGCCACTGGAAACAGTTACACCCTCTCCACACCGACCAATCACCCTCAGGAGTTTGAAAACCAGCAGAGTGGCACGGTGGTTAGCACTGCTGCCTCACAGCGCCAGGGACCCAGGTTCAAATCCCAGCCTCGGGTCACTGTCTGCGTGGAGTTTGCACATTCCCCCAGTATCTGCGTGGGTTTCCTCCGGGTGCTCTGGTTTCCTCCAACAATCCACAGATGTGCAGGCTTTGGATTGGCCATGCTAAGTTGCCCCTTAGTGTCCCGGGATGCGTAGGTTAGAGGGATTAGCAGGATAAATATGGGAGGTTACGGGGATAGGGCCTGGGTGGGATTGTTGTCAGTGCAGGCTTTAAAGTTTATTTATTAGCCACAAGTATTTATTGGCAATGCTAAATTGACCCCAATGTCAGCGGGATTAGCAGGGTAAATATGAGGGGTTATAGGAATAGGGCCTGGGTGGGATTGTGGTCGGTGCAGACTTGATGGGCCGAATGGCCTCCCTCTGCACTGTAGGATTCTATGATTAAATAGCTTCTTAAACGGGAACCCTTTTTTAATATTCTTTCACGGGCTGTGGGTGTCACTGGCTGGGTCAGCATTTATTACCCATCCCTAATTGGCCTTGAGGGGGCTTTTAATATTCAATCACCTTGACCCATTTCCGATGTCCCGAACCCCCTATTCCCGCCAAACCCAGGTCACCGATTCTAACGCCAAAGAAATTCTTAACTGAACCTCATCAGAATTCGCAATCCGTGATCATTAAACAGCGATGGGTCAAACAATGCAGCAGCAGCAACAAGACAATAATTTTATTCCAGCCGCCAACACGGGAATTTGGGTGCAAGGTCTGTCGAGATTGCGAATGCAGCATCAGGAAGGACCCTTGAAGGTCCAGCAGCGAGGAGCTGCAACTGCAGCCTCATCCAGCAGGTGGGGCCAGATCTCCACTCACAGCAAAGGCAGCTTCCACAACTGACGCTCTGAGTCTGCTGATGCACCCAAGGCGAAGGGAGACGGGGTTCCCTGGGACGGGGCAGGAGTTCGGCAAGGCTGGACCGAGCAGCAGGAAGACTGGCCGAGCAATGAACACACAGCACCACCGACTGCTCACCACCTTCCCGTGAGCGTGCTTCAGAGAGTATTCTAACAGGAGCACTGTCCACTTGGGATAACTAGCCAGGGGCCGGCTGGTGTTAGGATACTCAGCCGGGAGAGTGTTCCCCAGCTTGAGCTGCAAGCAGCCTTCCCGAGGCCGGTGACCCTGACACTGGGGATGCTCCAGGGGCCAGAGGGCGCTGGGAGGTCAGGGCTGCTGCGGAATTGACAGGGTGGGTGCTGAGAGGGTGTGTGGGGTTGCGGGAGGGTCTGGAACAAGGGGTAAAATTTAAAAATGGGGGGTGCCCCCTGTGAAGATGGAGATGAGGAGGAGTTTCCTCTCTCAGAGGGGGCCGGGGAATTCTCTGTCACAGCGAGTACAGGACTCGCCGTCATTGGATATATTCAAGGCGGAGTTAATCATAGAATCCTACAGTGCAGAAAGAGGCCATTCGGCCCATCAAGTCTGCAATCCTACCCAGGCCATAACCCCATACATTTACCCTGCTAGTCCCCCTGACGCTAAGGGGTAATTTGGCATGGCCAATGCACCTAACCCGCACATCTTTGGACTGTGGGAGGAAACCGGAGCACCCGGAGGAAACCCACGCAGATACAGGGAGAATGTGCAGAATCCACACAGTCACCCAAGCCGGGAATTGAACCCAGGTCCCTGGAGCTGTGAGGCAGCAGCGCTAACCCACTGTGCCACTGATGATTGATTGACATGGGGGTTAGGGAGGAGAGTGGAGTTGGAACCACAACTAGCTGTGACTATGGAAGGCTGGAAGGTCCAAATGGTTGACTCCTGCTTTTGGGACGGCACGGGGTGGCACAGTGGTTAGCACTGCTGCCTCACAGCGCCAGGGACCCGGGCTCGATTCCTGGCTTGGGTCACTGTCTGTGCGGAGTTTGCACATTCTCTCTTGGTGTATTGGCCGTGCTAAATTCTCCCTCAGTGTACCCAAACAGGCACCGGAGTGTGGCGACAAGGGGATTTTCACAGTAACTTCATTGCAGTGTTAATGTCCTCATTGTGACACTAATGAATAAACTTTAATTGGCGTGATGCAATGGTCTGGTTGTGACTCCAGGTTAGAGCTGGCCTTACCTTATACTCCTGCAGATCACCATTCAGAGAGTCCTCAGGGGGTGGTTGCCAAGCAACCACGATGCCAGTGCCGTTTGCCTCGTCCACGGTCACGGTGACACTTTGTGGGGGAGCGCTGGGGGCTGCTCAGACAGGGGGGTAAAGGAAAGCCAGTATGAATGATCAAAAAACAACACACAGGTTAACAGGCAAATCCCTGACTCTGGTACCCGCCATGCATTGTACAACTCAGAGCCTTCACACAAATCTAATTGTTATGTTTCATTCATTCATGGGATGAGGGCGTCGCTGGGCTGGGCCAGCATTTATTACCCAGTCCCAATTGCCCCTGAACTGAGTGTCTCGCTCGGCCGTTTCAGAGGGCAGTAAAGAGTCAACCACGTTGCTGTGGCTCTGGAGTCACATGTAGGCCCGACCGGGTAAGGACGGCAGATTTGGATGGCACAGTGGCACAGTGGTTCACACTGCTGCCTCACAGCATCAGGGACCCAGGTTCGATTCCCGGCTTGGGTTCACTCTGTGTGGAGTTTGCACATTCTCCCCCGTGTCTGCGTGGGTTTCCTCCGGGTGCTCCGGTTTCCTCCCACAGTCCAAAGATGTGCGGGTTAGGTGGATTGGCCGTGCTAAAATTGCCCTTTAATGTCCCAGGATGCGCAGGGTAGATATGTGGGGTTTCAGGGATAGGGCCTGGGTGGGATTGTTAGTGCAGATTCAATGGGCTGAATGGCCTCCTTCTGCACTGTAGGGATTGTATAGCATTGTCTTTACTGTATCTCCTTCTCTAAAGGACATTAGGAAACCAGATGGAATGGGGAGGATGTTTCCACTAGTGGGAGAGACTAGAACTCGAGGGCACAACCTCAGAGTGAAGGGACGCTCCTTTAAAACAGAGATGAGGAGGAATTTCTTCAGCCAGAGAGCGGTGAATCTGTGGAACTCTTTGCCACAGAAGGCTGTGGAGGCCGGGTCATTGAGTGTCTTTAAGACAGAGATAGATAGGTTCTTGATTAATAAGGAGATCAGGGGTTATGGGGAAAAGACAGGAGAATGGGGATGAGAAAAATATCAGCCATGATTGAATGGCGGAGCAGACTCGATGGGCCGAGTGGCCTAATTCTGCTCCTCTGTTTTACAGTCCTATGGGTTTTATGATAATCGACAATGGTTTTGAGGTTCTCATTAGACTTTTAATTCCAGATATTTTTTACTGAATTCAAATTTCACCATCTGCCGTGGGTCACCAGACCATGGCACTGCCAGTATGCCACCCCCTCCCCTTACACATCTTAAAACACTTGTTAACTTCCACACACACTATCCAGGGACTCCCTGCTCGAGAAAACAGGCTGGGCATCTGATGAGGATGGGACTGAGTAAAGTTAGTAACAGGAAGACAGGAACATTGACGAAGGAAGAGCGGTGGATGTGGTCTATATGGACTTCAGCAAGGCGTTCGATAAGGTCCCCCATGCAAGACTTCTTGAGAAAGTGAGAGGGCATGGGATCCAAGGGGCTGTTGCCTTGTGGATCCAGAACTGGCTTGCCTGCAGAAGGCAGAGAGTGGCTGTGGAGGGATCTTTCTCTGCATGGAGGTCAGTGACCAGTGGAGTGCCCCAGGGATCTGTTCTGGGACCCTTGCTGTTTGTCATTTTCATAAATGACCTGGATGAGGAAGTGGAGGGATGGGTTGGTAAGTTTGCTGATGTCAGAAGTTGCAGCGAGACATAGATAGAATGCAAGACAGGGCGGAGAAGTGGCAGATGGACTTCAACCCGGATAAGTGTGTAGTGATCCATTTTGGCAGATCCAATGGGATGAAGCAGCAGTATAATATGAAGGGTACCATTCTTAGCAGTGTAGAGGATCAGAAGGACCTTGGGGTCCGGGTCCATAGGACTCTTAAATCGGCCTCGCAGGTGGAGGATGCGGTCAAGAAGGCGTACGGCGTACTGGCCTTCATTAATCGAGGGATTGAGTTTAGGAGTCGGGAGATAATGCTGCAGCTTTATAGGACCCTGGTTAGACCCCACTTGGAGTACTGCGCGCAGTTCTGGTCACCTCATTACAGGAAAGATGTTGAAGCCATTGAAAGGGTGCAGAGGAGATTTACAAGGATGTTGCCTGGATTGGGGGGCATGCCTTATGAGGATAGGTTGAGGGAGCTTGGTCTCTTCTCCCTGGAGAGACGAAGGATGAGAGGTGACCTGATAGAGGTTTACAAGATGTTGAGAGGTCTGGATAGGGTAGACTCTCAGAGGCTATTTCCAAGGGCTGAAATGGTTGCTACAAGAGGACACAGGTTTAAGGTGCTGGGGGGTAGGTACAGAGGAGATGTCAGGGGTAAGTTTTTCACTCAGAGGGTGGTGGGTGAGTGGAATCGGCTGACGCCGGTGGTGGTGGAGGCAAACTCGTTGGGGTCTTTTAAGAGACTTCTGGATGAGTACATGGGATTTAATGGGATTGAGGGCTATAGATAGGCCTAGAGGTAGGGATATGATCAGCGCAACTTGTGGGCCGAAGGGCCTGTTTGTGCTGTGGCTTTCTATGTTCTATGTTCTAACATGGGGTGGCACAGTGGTTAGCACTGCTGCCTCACAGCGCCAGGGACCCAGGTTCAATTCCTGGCTTGGGTCACTGTCTGTGTGGAGTTTGCACGTTCTCCCCGTGTCTGCATGGGTTTCCTCCGGTTGCTCCAGTTTCCTCCCACACTCCAAAGACGTGCTGGTTAGGGTGGATTGGCCGTGCTAAATTCTCCCTCAATGTACCCGGACAGGTGCCGCAGTGTGGCGACTAGGGGATTTTCACAGTAGCTTCATTGCAGTGTTAATGTAAGCCTACTTGTGACACTAACGAATAAATAAAGTAAACTTTTAAACTTCCTTGTACAGAGTCGAGTATTATCTCCCCTGAGCTAAAGACGGTGATATTTAAACCCAGAAAGAAACTCAGTGAATAAAACAGCAGGATAAAATAGTAAAAGTGAAACACATTCACTGGTAGAAATCATAGAATCCCGACAGTGCAGAAGGAGGCCATTCGGCCCATCACAGTCCCACCCAGGCCCTACTCCTGCAACCCCACATGTTTACACTGCTGATCCCATGACACTAGGGTCAATTTAGCCTGGCCAGTCAACCTAACCCACACATTGTAACACGCCCAAGGAACAATACTTTTCACTGTATGTTAACACATGTGACAATAATAAATCAAATCTAATCTTGTGGGAGGAAACCCACGCAGACACGGGGAGAATGTGCAGACACCACGCTGACAGTGGCCCAAGGCTGGAATTGAACCCAGGTCTTTGGCGCTGTGAGGCAGCAGTGCTAACCACTGTGCCACCCGTGAATCACTGGACAAAGTCACAGAATGTAAACCTTTACCACGCTTCATGTTTACCTTCTTCCAGGGTTTTGGCATATTTCACATCACTGTCAGCACCTTGGAACTCGTTGAAGAACGGCCTGACTTTGATGTCATATCCCGTGCCTTTCCAGAGCTTTAGGACCACGGCACTACGATCCGTGGCTGACCTCACCTCGAAGACTGACCAGTCAGACTGGGGCCGAGGGTCCGGCAGTGACGGCCTGTACAGTATCCGGAATCCCTGGATGTACTGCGACTGCTGATCCACCTGGGGAGCGGAGATGGACAGAACATTCAAACCGGACAGTGAGGCAGAGAAGACCACGGGGAGGTCTCCATCCAACCTGAGACACACAGCGAGTCACAGAGAGAACCATCACTGGCAAAGCTGAGCAGGATATCAGTCTGGGAAAGAGAGATACCAGACTGGGAGAGAGATTTCAGTCTGGGAAAGAGAGATACCAGACTGGGAGAGAGATTTCAGTCTGGGAAAGAGAGATACCAGACTGGGAGAGAGATTTCAGTCTGGGAAAGAGAGATACCAGACTGGGAGAGAGATATCAGTCTGGGAAAGAGAGATGCCAGACTGGGAGAGAGATATCAGTCTGGGAAGGAGAGATACTAGACTGGGAGAGAGATATCAGTCTGGGAAGGAGAGATACCAGACTGGGAGAGGGATATCAGTCTGGGAAGGAGAGATACCAGACTGGGAGAGAGATATCAGTCTGGGAAGGAGAGATACCAGACTGGGAGAGAGATACCGGATTGGGAGAGAGGTATTTCAGACTGGGAGAGAGATATCAGACTGGGAGCGGGATATCAGTCTGGGAAAGAGAGATATGAGACTGGGGGAGAGATACTGGACTGGGAGAGAGAGATATCAGACTGGGAGAGAGAGATATCAGACTGGGAGAGAGATATCAGACTGGGAGAGGGATATCAGACTGGGAGAGGGATATCAGACTGGGAGAGAGAGATATCAGGGTGGGAGAGAGAGATATCAGACTGGGAGAGAGAAATATCAGACTGGGAGAGGGATATCAGACTGGGAGAGAGAGATATCAGTCTGGGAAAGAGATATCAGACTGGGAGAGGGATATCAGACTTGGAGAGGGATATCAGACTGGGGGAGAGATATCGGACTGGGAGAGGGATACCGGACTGAGAGAGAGAGATATCAGACTGGGAGAGAGAAATATCAGACTGGGAGAGGGATATGAGGGGCGACCTGATAGAAGTTTATAAAATTATGAGGGGTATAGATAAGGTGAACAGTTGGAAGCTTTTTTCCCAGGGCAGAAATGACAATTACAAGGGGGCACAAGTTCAAGGTAAGGGGGGGAAAGGTTCAGTGGAGATGTGCGGGGGAAGTTTTTTACTCAGAGGGTGGTGAGGGCCTGGAATGCGCTGCCAAGTGAGGTGGTCGAGGCAGATACATTAGTGACATTTAAGATTTATCTGGATAGACATGCGAACAGACGGGGGAATAGAGGGATACAGGCGGTTGGTCTAGATAGGACAACGTGATCAGCGCAGGCTTGGAGGGCAGAAGGGCCTGTTCCTGGGCTGTACTGTTCTCTGTTCTGTGTCAGACTTTGAGAGGTGGATATCAGGCAGGGAAAGCAGGATATTAGGCTTGGAGAGAGGGATATTTGGCTGGAAGATTTTGGTTTAAACACTGATCTGTATTGGAAACAATAGGTGTTGCCTCATTACTTACTGTCCATTGGATCTGGATGGAAGATGAAGAGAGGATGATGGGGTTGTGGAGATGGACAACCACATCGCCAAGTTCCCGCTGAACCTGTCTGTGGTCTACCCCTTGTCCAGTGGGTGGGACATCTGCAAGAATTGAACCGTCAGAACTTAGCTCCGAGTTTAAAGATTACAGCATTTTCTTCACTATTGTTAAATGTTATTTCCACTCATCAGCTAGCTGATAGAATCTTCAGAATATAACTGCACGCAGTGCCAGATTGAAACTCTACCAGGATCGGTACAGCACAGGGTTAGATACAGAGTAAAGCTCCCTCTACACTGTCCCCATCAAACACTCCCAGGACAGGTACAGCACGGGGTTAGATACAGAGTAAAGCTCCCTCTACACTGTCCCCATCAAACACTCCCAGGACAGGTACAGCACGGGGTTAGATACAGAGTAAAGCTCCCTCTACACTGTCCCCATCAAACACTCCCAGGACAGGTACAGCACGGGGTTAGATACAGAGTAAAGCTCCCTCTACACTGTCCCCATCAAACACTCCCAGGACAGGTACAGCATGGGGTTAGATACAGAGTAAAGCTCCCTCTACACTGTCCCCATCAAACACTCCCAGGACAGTTACAGTACGGGGTTAGATTCAGAGTAAAGCTCCCTCTACACTATCCACATCAAACACTCCCAGGACAGGTACAGCACGGGGTTAGATTCAGAGTAAAGCTCCCTTTACACTGTCCCCATCAAACACTCCCAGGACAGGTACAGCATGGGGTTAGATACAGAGTAAAGCTCCCTCTACACCGTCCCCCATCAAACACTCCCAGGACAGGTACAGCATGGGGTTAGATACAGAGTAAAGCTCCCTCTACACCGTCCCCCATCAAACACTCCCAGGACAGGTACAGCACGGGGTTAGGTAAAGAGTAAAGCTCCCTCTACACTGTCCCCATCAAACACTCCCAGGACAGTTACAGTACGGGGTTAGATTCAGAGTAAAGCTCCCTCTACACTATCCACATCAAACACTCCCAGGACAGGTACAGCACGGGGTTAGATTCAGAGTAAAGCTCCCTTTACACTGTCCCCATCAAACACTCCCAGGACAGGTACAGCATGGGGTTAGATACAGAGTAAAGCTCCCTCTACACCGTCCCCCATCAAACACTCCCAGGACAGGTACAGCATGGGGTTAGATACAGAGTAAAGCTCCCTCTACACCGTCCCCATCAAACACTCCCAGGACAGGTACAGCATGGGGTTAGATACAGAGTAAAGCTCCCTCTACACTGTCCCCATCAAACACTCCCAGGACAGGTACAGCATGGGGTTAGATACAGAGTAAAGCTCCCTCTACACCGTCCCCCATCAAACACTCCCAGGACAGGCACAGCACGGGGTTAGATACAGAGTAAAGCTCCCTCTCCCCTGTGTCTATCACATTGGGTTCCTCCCTGGGATGTGACTGTGTAATCAGTAACATCAGCTGGAATTTTAATGTGATGAGCTGACGATTCTGGTCCAGATGGCTCTTTGTCCAAGGGTCATGTGGACTCGAAACATCAGCTCTTTTCTCTCCTTACAGATGCTGCCAGACCTGCTGAGATTTTCCAGCACTTTCTCTTTTGGTTTCAGATTCCAGCATCCGCAGTAATGTGCTTTTATCCAATGTGTTCACACTCCCTTTACACACATTAATCTCCTCCTTTCGAAATCCCAAAGAGCCCCAACTCCCCCCAAAGGGTATCTGACCTCACAGATGTCCCGAGCCCATATCCAAGGGGGTCCCTGACTGAAAGCTTACCCTGGTCACCAAAACGGATGCACAAAGTTCAGAGCCGCTCCTCCCAGGTTCAATGTGTGTATGTCTGGTTTCACACATCCCTCACACCAGAGCCACACACGGGTGAGGCCGCTGCCTCTGCGAAATATGCATGCGTTAACCCTGACATGAGCCCATTCTCGTCCTCCCCCCCACCCACCCCAAATGCCATGCGCCAAGTTTGGGAGGGGGACGATGTGATTCCGTCCCGTTCTGCCCATTTTGCTCTGATGGAGGGGCTGTCTGTGGTGGGGAAAATCCAGTTCCAGGTTTTATCACTGGCTGGGCCTTACCTTGGGTTTTTACTGGGTCTGATATTGGACTCGGGTCGCTCAGACCGTACGCATTGACCGCTCGGATGAGGAAGAGGTACACAGCGTTGGATCTCAGGTTTTTGATGGCGTACGTTTCCGTTTTCACCCGGTCCGCCACGGTTTTCCAGCTGCTGCCAGCTGCATGGCTGTAAATAATTCACAACAATTGACAGCAGCAACAACACACGGGTGTGAGTCAAAACTCAACATTCAGAATTACCCTGCTCCTGTCCCCACTGGAAAATACCTTGGGTTTCCCCTTCCTCATCAAATGAGGATTATTATAGAATCCATAAAACTCACAGGCTCTATCCATGCTTTACTTAGACAGTCTCAGCCTCGTGTGTGTGTGTGAGTGAGAGTGTGTGTGTGTGAGAGTGTGTGTGAGTGTGTGTGCGAGTCTGTGTGTGTGTGAGTGTGTGTGCGAGTCTGTGTGTGTGTGTGTGTGTGTGTGTGTGTGTGCGTGTGTGTGTTGATTGCGTCTGTGTGTGTGTGTGTGTATATGTGCAGGTATGTGTGCACATGTGTGTATGTATATATGTCTGTGTGTGTACATGTGTATATGTACGTGTGTGTTGCCTGTCTTTGCGCATGCATGACTGTATGCATGTATATCTGTGTGTGTGTTTGTGTGCATGTGTGTGTCTGTGTACATATATGTGTGCGCATGTGTGCATGTATGTATGTCTGTGTGTGTACATGTGTATCTGTATGTATATATGCCTGGGTGCAGTGGCTGGTGGGTGTTGGGGTGTTAGTGTGTGAGGGGATTTGTTTGTGTGAGAGGGATTGCCAACCCTGGCTCTAATCAGGAAGGTTTTGTCATTAATACCTGCAACGACCCTACCCCAACTCTCCTGCCATTGCTTACCTGATCGGTCAACTGGGCAATAATGGTGGCTTTAATACCCACAATCCTTTGTGCTGCAGGGAACACTCTATTTACAATATGGTCACATGGGAGCGAGAACTGATTGAGGACACATTGAATTCTGGGGCTTTGTGGACTCACTCCAGGAGGGAAGACAATGTCCCTGATAATTGTTATTCTCTCCGCGTGTTGCCGATAAGAGAGTCCGTGAGGGCAACCTTTAATTCCAGAAGACTCCAGGAAAATCCGGAAAGGTTATCGGCTCACCCCCCCGCCCCCCACCCCCAGCAGTGAACTCTGTCTGATATCCGATCCCCGTGACCCCATCCACAAATTCAGCCATGACGAGTGGGGGGGGTGGGGCATTGTGCTGGAGTGGGGGAGGGAGGGAGTTGTGAAGTGGGTCTGACTGTTGTTTGTGGAGCTGGTGATCAGGGGCAAGCAGCAACTTCAGCAGAGGCAGAAAGAGGGTAAAAGGTGTTGAGTGAGGAGTGACTGACCTGAAAGCTTCAATGATGTAGGACGTGGGGGTGGCTCCAATGTTCATGTTTGGTTTCCACGCCAAGGTGACAGCGTTTTTGCTGACGTTGGTGACTTCCGGCTTGGTCGGCACTCCGGGAATGAGGTTGGGATCCGGCACGCGAGGAGGCAAAACCGGAGTCCCAAATTCTGGAATCCCGACACCCACAGGGAGCCAAGGCAAGAGAGACATGAGATCAAATAAATCAAGAACAAGGGTAACTTGAACATTCTGGGGAAGTATACGCAGTCACGCAAGGTTCGCGGGAACATGAGTAAACACGACACTAAGTTAGATCAGGAGAGATTTGGATTGGGGACCTCCCTCTCTTCTCTACCTTCTCCAATCTGTAACAAGTCTCACAACACCAGGTTAAAGTCCAACACGTTTATTTGGAATCACGAACTTTTGGAGCGGCACTCCTTCATCAGGTGAGTTACCAACTTCTCAGAAGACGAAGGAAATTTGGCATGTAAGCTATGATTCTCAACAACTTTTACAGATGCACCATAGAAAGCATTCTTTCTGGTTGTATCACAGCTTGGTATGGCTCCTGCTCTGCCCAAGACCAAAAGAAACTACAAAGGGTCATGAATGTAGCCCAATCCATCACTCAAACCAGCCTCCCACCCATCGACTCTGTCTACACTTCCTGCTGCCTCGGCAAAGCAGCCAGCATAATTAAGGACCCCACGCAGCCCGGACATTCTCTCTTCCATCTTCTTCTGTCGGGAAAAAGATACAAAAGTCTGAGGTCACGTACCAACCGACTCAAGAACAGCTTCTTCCCTGCTGCCGTCAGACTTTTGAATGGACCTACCTTGCATTAAGTTGATCTTTCTCTGCACCCTAGCTCTGCCTGTAACACTACATTCTGCACTCTCTCCTTTCCTTCTCTATGAACGGTATGCTTTGTCTGTATAGCACGCAAGAAACAATACTTCTCACTGTATGTTAATACACATGACTATAATAAATCAAATCAAATCAAATCAACTCAACTCAATAGCCTAATCCTGCTTTCTCCCCATAACCTTTGATCCCGTTCGCCCCAAGGGTTGATAGAATACAAAGAGCCTCTTACCTTGAACATCAATGCGTGCACTCCAGGAAGCTTCACCACTTGGTGTTGAGGCTATACACGTATAGACACCAGAGTCACCCAGCTAGTGGACACAGAGAGAGAGGGAGAGAGAGACAGGAACACAAGAATAAACTGCTTTGTAGAGTCAGTGATGGGAGATGAACATTCTGAAACCTCTGAGCAGCTCCAGGGCCGCGTCAGATGGAAAAGAGAAAGATTGCTCTTGCATTGTGAAGGATCTCGGCGAGGTAGACAAGAGGTCTCTCTTTCCACTGACACTGAGCGTCAGTAGCCAGAGGAGATGCGCGCCCGAAATTTGGCAAAAGAAGCAGCAAGGGAGATAAAGTGAGCTTTTTCATTTGTTGCTGTGAGTTTCTGTGACCTGGAGCCGATGCCTGGAAGGGATGCTGGAAGCAGATTCAGAACTAATTTCCAAAATGGATCGGGATAAATACTCTAAATTCGAGCTTTTGCAAGGCTGTTAGGAAAGAGCGAGGGAGCGGAACTAATTGAGATATTTCGGGAAAGGAGTCAGTACAAGAGTGATGGGCTGACTGGCCTCCGATCTTTATCACTGTAATCACTTTATAACTAGTCATACCCATGTTAGTGCAGATACATCTCACTGGCAGACACAGTTGGTGTGAGAGCTTTGGATAGCCAAGTACAACGAATATAAGTAAAGGATAAGGAGGATAGCATTTTTATCACACCTTTCCTGAACGCCCCAGGCTGGTCTAAATGCTTTAATTTGTTGGCTAATGAATTATTTTTGAAACGTAGGAAACACGGCCAATATTTGCAGAACGAGGTCGCGCCAACACGAATTAAACTTTATTTATTAGTGTCACAAGTAGGCTTACATTAACACTGCAATGAAGTTACTGTGAAAATCCCCTAATCGCAACACTCCGGCACCTGTTCAGGTCAATGCACCTAACCAGCACGTCTTTTGGACTGTGGGAGGAAACCGGAGCACCCGGAGGAAACCCACGCAGACACGAGAAGAACGTGCAGGATCAATGCGTGGCATGGTAGCACAGTGGTTAGCATTGCTGCTTCACAGCTCCAGGGACCTGGGTTCGAATCCCGGCTCGGGTCACTGACTGTGTGGAGTTTGCACATTCTCCCCGTGTCTGCGTGGGTTTCCTCCGGTTGCTCCAGTTTCCTCCCACAGTCCAAAGATGTGCGGGTTAGGTTGATTGGCCATTCTAAGTTGCCCCTTAGTGTCCCGGGATGCATAGGTTAGAGGGGTTAGTGGGTAAATATGTCAGGATATGTGGAAAAAGCCTGGGTGGGATTGTGGTTGGTGCGGACTCGATGGGCCGAATGGCCTCTTTCTGCGCTGTAGAATTCTATGATCCACACAGACAGTCACCCAAACCGGGAATCGAACCCGGGTCCCTGGTGCTGTGAGGCAGCAATGCCACCGTGCCGCCCAATTTTTGAGAATGTCCAGATAATCTGCTTCAGCGATGCTGGTTGAGAGGGAACGGGGGCAAACACTGCCTTCTCTTTGAAATAGTGATGAAATCTTTAATGTCTACCTGGGAGGGCCTCAATTTAATGACTCTGCTGTAAGATGGTGCCTTTGATAGTAAGTGTCGATTTGAACTGTCCTCTCTCTGTCAACCCTTAACACGATGAAGGAGCTGATCCATAATTTAATTAAAACTGCCACGGTTACTGTCCACACAGGCATCTGGAAAAGCGTGCTGGCTACAAGTAATGGGAGGGCGTTCCTCAAAACAATATTGAGCAGAAGAGGGAAGCGAATGGTGAGACTGAGAGGGGCAAGTGCCACCACCCCCCTCCCCCCCCCCCTTCCCCCCACTCCCTACCTTGGCATAACGGATCTGCAAGTTTCCTGACTCCTGCTGCTTGATCCGTGAGTCGTGGGTGGACACCAAGATGCCCTCCTTTCTCCAGAGGATGGTGGGTGGGGGGGTTCCACTGGCCTGACACCCAAGGACCACAGTGCTGTCCACGGCGACCGTCTGATTGATGGGGCCCTGGCGAATGACAGGAGGGGGCCTGTCCGAAATTACTGCAACAGAAAGATGCCATTAAAGTTAGAACGAGTGGAAGCAATTTATTTTTAATTTTCACAGAGAGCGACGGCAAGAATCTGTCGTACGGGCAGGCCTGTAATTACACGGCCAATTTTAACTGGTGCATCCTCGTAGGAGAAAACGTAAACAGATGGTGTAGGATCTCCTCACACTCTGAGCCAATATTTTTCAGCCCCATAGCTACACTTCACCTGGAAGCAATCAAGACAAGCACGCCAGAATCAGGGGCCTTCAGGCACAGTGAGGCCTACCAGTGAGGCCTGGAAGGAGCTTTCAGGCCTATACTCAAATCGCAAGCCAGTGCGCAGTGAACCCCCAGCAAAAGATCCGAACCCGACAATGGCAACTAAAATCCAATATCCAGAATGCCTTTCAGGGCCATGAAGAACATCAGAACATAAGAACTAGGAGCAGGAGTAGGCCATCCGGCCCCTCAAGCCCGCTCTGCCATTCAATAGGATCATGGCTGATCTTTTCATGGACTTAGCTCCACTGACCCGCCCACTCATCATAGCCCTTAATTCCTTTACTGTTCAAAAATGTATCTATCCTTGCCTTAAAAACATTCAATGAGGTAGCCTCAATTGGGCAGGGAATTCCACAGATTCACAACCCTTTGTGTGAAGAAGTTCCTTCTCAACTCAGTCCTAAATCTGCTTCCCCTTATTTTGAGGCCATGCCCCCTAGTTCTAGTTTCACCTGCCAATGGAAACAACTTCCCTGCTTCTATCTTATCTATTCCCTTCATAATTTTATATGTTTTTATAAGATCTCCCCTCATTCTTCTGAATTCCAATGAGGATAGTCCCAGTCGACTCAGTCTCTCCTCATAAGCCAGAGAGCCGATGCTTTCCTACCCTTTCCCTTCCTTGTTCTACATTTCTTTCCACCTTTATTTTAAGTTTGTTCCTCGGCACAGTGGTTAGCACTGCTGCCTCATGGCGCCAGGGACCCGGGTTCAATTCCGACTGTCGGTGTGGAGTTTGCACGTTCTCCCGATAGCAGAGCTTAAATGAGTTAAATTATGAGGACAGGTTACATAGAATAATCTTACATTTCCTCTGGTATAAAATATGTTTAAAGCTATTAAACAATCTGATAGGGCAAATAGAGATAAACCATTTCCTCTGATCAGAGTCAAGGGGACAGAGCTAAGGAAGGTAGATGCAATGTCTGCGTGGGTTTCCTCCGGGTGCTCCGGTTTCCTCCCGCAGTTCAAAGATGTGCGGGTTAGGTGGACTGGGCATGCTAAAATTGCCCCTTAGTGTCAGGGGAATTAGCTAGGGTAAATACGTGGGGTTACGGGGATAGGACCTGAGTGGAATTATTGTCGGTGCAGACTCAATGGGCTGAATGGCCTCCCTCTGCACTGTCGGGATTCTATGATTTCCTGACCGCAAGGCCAGGTGATAACCTGCCCAATGCTGGAGACAGCCACATCTGCAGGGAGCTCGTCAGAATCACCTCTTATTCTGAGTTCCTTTGTCTCAGCTTTGTTGGCTTTGCTGGAATTGGTTCACCAACAGGAGAAGCTTTGGGGAGGAGAGAGGGGTTTTGCCAGCCTGAGGTCAACAACAATCTTTCACCCACTCGCACCCCAAACACTTGAAGAAACAATCACTGTCAAGAGTGTCATAAGCACCAACTGGCCAGTAGAGGAGTCAGTGTGGTACCCAGGCTGAGGGTGCGCTAATGTCAATGTGCCCTCTCTTCCTAACAAAGAAGGGAAGTTTTGGATCAGTCTCGCAAAGAGCTTGCAGACACACAATGGGCCGAATGGCTTCTGTCATTGCTCTGAAATTCTGTGACGTTCTGGGCATCACAGGAAGGACAGATTGTGTTTGGAGGGAGTGAAGCAACAGGACAATAGCAGAGTTTAAATGGGTTAAGTTATGAGGAGAGGTTACATAGATTAATCTGATATTTCCACCGGTACAAAGTATGTTTAAAACTATTAAGGGATTTCGGTCCATGGGACATTGGCACAGCTCCCAGGGAAGAGTGAGCTGTTCTGTTAGGATGGGCTACATTTGAACGGGTCTTGGCCAATTATATTGGTCAGGGTTTTAAACTAACAGAGTGTGGGGAGGGCTCATGTGAATCGAGATGGAGAAGTCCAAAGAGAAGGGTTTGATTTGATTTATTACTGTCACATGTATAAACATACAGTAAAAAGTATTGTTTCTTGCACGCTATACAGACAAAGCATACTGTTCATAGAGAAGGAAATGAGAGAGTACAGAATGTAGTGTTGCAGTCATAGCTAAGGTGTAGAGAAAGATCAACTTAATGTGAGGTAGGTCCATTCAAAAGTCTGACAGCAGCAGGGAAGAAGCTGTTTTTGAGTCGGTTGATACGTGACCTCAGACTTTTGTATCTTTTTCCCGATGGAAGAAGGTGGAAGAGAGAATGTCCGGGGTGCGTGGGGTCCTAGATTATGCTGGCTGCTTTGCCGAGGCAGCGGGAAGTGTAGACAGAGTCAATGGATGGGAGGCTGGTTTGTGTGATGGACTGGGCTACATTCACGACCCTTTGTAGGGCTATCCTGTCCCGAAGCAGCAGGACAGTATAGCAATGCAGGTGAAGACAGAGTGGGACAGGAAAGAGACAGAGAGTTTAACAAAAATATACACCAGTGAATAAGGACATCGCAGAGAACAGAAGTAAAAACAATTAAACTAAAAGTCCTTTAGCTGAGTGCATGAAGTAAGATAAAAACATAGAAACATGGAAGCTAGAAGCAGGAGGCCATTCGGCCCTTTGTGCCTGCTCCACCATTCATTTCGATCATGGCTGATCATCAAATTCAATATCCTGATCCCCCCTTCCCTGCATATCTCTTGATCCCTTTAGTCCCAAGAGCTCTCTCTAATTTTTTCTTGAAATCAGACAACATTTTGTCCTCAACTACTTTCTGTGAGAGTAAATTCCACACATTCACCACCCCCTGGATGAAGAAATTTCTCCCCACCTCAGTTCTAAAGGTTTACCCCTTATCCTCAAACTATGACTCCTAGTTCTGGACCCCCCCCACCATTAGGAACATTCTTTCTCAATCTACGGTAAGAAGTCTCACAACACCAGGTTAAAGTCCAACAGGTTTATTTGCTAGCACAAGCTTTCGGAGTGCTGCTCCTTCATCAGGTGAGTGGAGAGATGGGTTCATAAACAGGGCATGTATAGCCATAGACTCAATAACAAGATAATGGTTGGAATGAGAGTCTTAATTGGTAATCAAGTCTTTACAGGAACAAACAGTGCGAGTGGAGAGAGGGATAATCACAGGTTAAAGAGGTGCGAATTGTCTCAAGCCAGGACAGTTAGTAAGATTTTGCAACATTTTGTCTGCACACATCCTTCAACCAGGGTTCATGTCACACTATCTGTAACCGCCACAACTTGCCTGGGCTTGCAAAATCTTACTAACTGTCCTGGCTAACTAACTAACTAACTAACCTACTAACTAACCACCGTGCCACATTCTTCTAATCCAACATAAAGTAAAGTGAAGTAAAGTTTATTTGTTAGTCACAAGTAAGGCTTACATTAACACTGCAATGAAGTTACTGTGAAATTCCCCTAGTCGCCACATTCTGGCACCTGTTCGGGCCAATGCACCCTAACCAGCACGTCTTTCAGACTGTGGGAGGAAACCTTAACACCCGGAGGAAACCCATGCAGACACGGGGAGAACGTGCAGACTCCGCACAGACAGTGACCCAAGCCGGGAATCGAACCCATGTCCCTGGCGCTACGAGGCAGCAGTGCTAACCATTGGCTACGGCATCAAGGAGGAAATAGATCTGAGATAGTGAGCAGCCATGATCTGATTGAAGGACAGTACAAGCTGAAAGGGCCGAATGGCCTCTCTGTCTTCCTACACGATCAATCTCTGCACTGTGGGCCATGGCACCTCATCGTCCCTGAACCCCAGGCATATGAATGCTCGGCAGTTTACCATCAGTCACTTCCAGGAAGACTTTGATGATGACGCTCCCAGCTACGTTGAGTGCCTGGCAGCTGTAGTAACCAACGTCAGATCGCTGGACATTGGTGATGGTGAGGTCCCCAACCTGAGAAACCGAGAATCTGTTGGAAGGTTCCGGAGGCTGGTAGGAGAAAAGCAAATTCTGAAACAAAAGAAAAACACAGGAAGAGAGTTAAAGCAGTGAGGGGGGTAGAGATGGCGAAGGGGCGGGGAGGAACCGAGAGCACCTCACCCCCAACCAGCTCATCAACACAATGTGGATTCATTCACCTCAATCCCAGAAATTCATTTGGAATTTGCTGCACTCTTTCCAATTAACTCCATGGGGAGGCGATGGCCTAGTGGTATTATCGCTCAACTATTAATCCAGAAACTCAGCTAATGTTCTGGGGACCGGGGTTCGAATCCCACCGTGGCAGACGGTGGAATTTGAATTCAACAAAAAAAATCTGAAATTAAAAATCTACTGATGACCATCAAACCATTGTTGGAAAAACCCATCTTGTTCACTAATGTCCTTTAGGGAAGGAAATCTGCCATCCTTACCAGGCCTGGCCTAGATGTGACTCCAGGGCCACAGCAATGTGGTTGACTCTCAGCTGCCCTCAGGCAACTATGGTTGGGTAGTAAATGCTGGCCCAGCCAGCATCGCCCATGTCCCACGAATGAGTTTAAAAAAAAATTTGATTAAGGCAAAGTTCTACTGGGAGTTTTCGAATAATGACTCTCATCGAAGTGTGTGCCTAGACAGTGAATATTGAAAATCTAACTATCAACTGTATGAACAGACGAACAAGGAGCAGGAGTAGGCCATTCAGACCTTGCTACCATTTTGTAAGATCTTGACTGATCTAGTAGTAATCTCAAGTCTGTGCTCCACTCACTCCCAATAACCTTTCACCCCCTTGCTTACCAAGAATCTATCCACTTCTGCCTTTGGCATGTCAGCTACGACTCTCACCAATTTTTATAGGTGCATCATAGAAAGCATTCTTTCTGGTTATATCACAACTTGGTATGGCCCCTGCTCTGCCCAAGACCGCAAGAAACTACAAAAGGTTGTGAATGTAGCCCAATCCATCACGCAAACCAGCCTCCCATCCATTGACTCTGTCTACACTTCCCGCTGCCTCGGCAAAGCAGCCAGCATAATTAAGGCCCCCACACACACCGGACATTCTCTCTTCCATCTTCCGTCGAGAAAAAGATACAAAAGTCTGAGGTCACGTACCAACCGACTCAAGAACAGCTTCTTCACTGCTGCCATCAGACATTTGAATGGACCTACCTCGCACTAAGTTGATCTTTCTTTACACCCTAGCTATGACTGTAACGCTGCATTCTGCACTCTCTCCTTTCCTTCTCTATGAACTGTATGCCTTGTCTGAAAAGTGCATAAGAAACAATACTTTTCACTGCATATTAATACATGTGACAATAATAAATCAAATCCATCAATTAAAAATATTCAAAGATTCCGCTTCCATTGCCTTTTCAGAAAGAGAGTTCCAGAGACTCAGAGCCCTCTGAGAGAAAAGATTACACCTCATCTCCATTTTAACTGGGTGACCCCATACTTTCAAACAGTGACCCCTATAGTTCTAGATTCTCCAACAAGAGGAAACATCCTCTCCCCATTCACCCTGTCACGACCCCTCAGGAACTTGTATGTTTCGATCAAATCGCTTCTTAGTCTTCTAAACTCCAACGGATATAAGCCTAACCTGTCCAGCCTTCCCTCATGAGACAACTCACCCATTCTTGGTATTATAATAAAAGCAAATTACTGATCTTTCTTTACACCCTAGCTATGACTGTAACACTACATTCTGCACTCTCTCCTTTCCTTCTCTATGAATGGTATGCTTTGTCTATATAGCACATAAGATACAGTACTTTTCACTGCAGACTAATACGGGTGCTGGAATCTGAAACATGCACAGAAAGTGCTGGAAAATCTCAGCAGGTCTGACAGCGTTGGTGGAGAGTGAGTAGAGCCAATGTTTCGAGTCTGGGTGACCCTTCGTCAGAGCTTCACCATTCCTGCTGTTCGTCCAGTAAACCTTCTCTGAACTGCTTCCATCACATTTACATCCTTCCTTAAATAAGGTGCCCTATAATTGCTGTACCTGCAGACGAACCATTTGTGATTCATCCACAAAAACACCCAGATCCCTCTGCATCCCAGAGCTCTGCAATCTCTCAACATTTAAATAAAATGCTTCTCTTTTACTCTTCCTGTCAAAACAGACCTTTTTACATTTTCCCACATCATAGGCCATTTGCCAGATCTTTCCCACTCTTTTAACCGACCTATATCCCCTTGTAGCTTCCTTACATTCTCTTTGCTATTAACTTTCCTACCTATCTTTGTATCATCAGCAAATTTAGCATCCATTTGATCACTTCATCCAAGTCATTTATGTGAATTGTAAATAGTTGAGACCCAGCATTGATTCCTGTGGCACACCACTCATTACATCTTGCCATTCTGAAAAAGACCCATTTATGCCTACTCTTTGCTTTCTGTCAGCCAGCCAATCTTCTATCCATCAACCCTCTACACCATGAACTTTTATTTTCCACAGCCTTTGATGCGGCACAGTAGCACAGCGGTTAGCACTGCTGCTTCACAGCTCCAGGGACCTGGGTTCGATTCCCGGCTTGGGTCACTGTCTGTGTGGAGTTTGCACATTCTCCTTGTGTCTGCATGGGTTTCGTCCGGGTGCTCCAGTTTCCTCCCACACTCCAAAGATGTGCGGGTTAAGTTGATTGACCATGCTAAAATTGCCCCTTAGTGTCCTGAGATGCGTAGGTTAGAGGGATTAGTGGGTAAATATGTCGGGACATGGGGGTAGGGCCCGGGTAGGATTGTGGTCGGTGCAGACTCAATGGGCCAAATGACCTCTTTCTGCACTGTAGAGTTTTTATGATTCTATGATCTTATCAAATGCCTTCTGGAAATCTAAGTACAGTACATCCACCCCTTTATCCACAGCACAGGTTACCTCATCAACGAACTCCACAATAAATTGGTTAAATATGATTTCCCTTTCACAAAACCATGTTGACTCTGCCTGGTTACTTTGAACTTATCCAAATGCCCTGCTATGACTTCTTAAAGAATGACTTTAAACATTTTCCTGATGACAGATGGTGAGCTATAGGTCTATAGTTCCCTGCTTCTGTCTCCCTCCCTTTTTGAATAATTTGTTACCTTCCAATCTGATGCGATTTTCCCTGAATCTAGGGAATTTTGGAAAATTAAATTCGATGCATCGACTATCTCACTCGTCACTTCTTTTAAGACCCCAGGATGAAGTCCTCCAGGACCCAGGGATTTGTCAGGGCACAGCTCCAATAATTTGCTTAGTATCACTCCCCTGGGGATTGCAATTTTCTGAGCTGCTCCCTCCCTTCCACTTGCTGAATTACAGCTATCTCTGGGATGTTAGAACAAAGAACAGTGCAGCACAGGATCGGCCCTCCAAGCCTGTGCCGATCATTTTGTCCTCTCTAGACCAACTGCTTATATCCCTCTATTCCCCGTCTGTTCCTGTGTCTATCCAAATAAGTCTTAAATGTCACTAACGTATCTGCCTCAGCCACCTCACTTGGCAGTGCATTCCAGGCCCCCACCACCCTCTGTGTAAAAAAACTCCCCCCGCACATCTCCACTGAACCTTTCCCCCCTTACCTCGAACTTGTGCCCCCTTGTAATTGTCATTTCTGCCCTGGGAAAAAGCTTCCAACTGTTCACCCTATCCATACCTCTCATAATTTTATAAACTCAGGTCGCCCCCTCAGCCTCCGTCTTTCCAGGGAGAACAATCCCAGTTTATTCAATCTCTTGTATCCTCTGTGGTGAAGACTGATGCAAAATTCACTTCATCTGCTATCTCCTTATTACCCATTGTTAATTGCCCAGACTCACTTTCTATAGGACCAAAACACACTTTGTTAACTTACTTCTTTGTAAAAAAATTATCGAAACTTTTTGGCTCTCTGTTTTTACATTTCTGGATAGTTTTCTCTCAGACTATAATTTTCATCTCCTCGTGAGTCTTTTAGTCGCCTTTTTCTGTTCATTATATTCTGTCCAAACTTCTGAACTTCCACTTTCGTACACTTACAAGCATGAGGCTCTTTTGCCAGGCTTGCTCTTGTTCTCAAACGTTAGAACCATAGAATCCCTACGGTGCAGAAGGAGGCCATTCGGCCCATCGAGTCTGCACCGACCACAATCCCACCCAGCCCCTAACCCCGTAACCCCACATATTTACCCTGCTAGTCCCCCTGACACGAAGTGGCAATGTAGCATAGCCAATCAACTTAACCTGCATATCTTTGGGAGGAAACCAGAGCACCCGGAGGAAATCCACGCAGACACGGGGAGAACGTGCAAACTCCACACAGGCAGTGGCTTGAGCTGGGAATCGAACCCAGGTCCCTGGCACTGTGAGGCAACAGTGCTAACCACTGTGCCACCGTGCCGATCTTAGACATGAATACATTCATTCACATAACTACACCCACACACGGGTCTACCCTTATTCATGCAATCGCGCACACATGCTCACAAGCACACACAACACATACTAAAAGCAAAATGTCCAGCCTGCCATGTGTAACCTCTCCACCATCTCGGAATTTGTCACTGAACTATATCATTCTGAAGCACAGAACAAATGCTCTTAGGACATGGGTTCAAATCCCACCACGGCAGCTGGTGGAATTTAAAGTCAATTAATTACAAAATTTGGAATATAAAACTGGCCTCAGTGATGGTGACCGTGATATTTCCAGATTTTTAAAAAACCCATCTGGTTCACTAATGTCCTTTCGGGAAGGAAATCTGCCATCCTTACCTGGTCTGGCCTACATGTGACTCCAGAGCCACAGCAATGTGGTTGACTTTTAACTACCTCTCTGAAATGGCCTCACATGCCACTCAGTTCAAGGGCAATTAGGGATGGACAATAAGTTCTGGCCCAGCCAGTGACGCCCACATCCCAGTGATGAATTAAAAAATCTCCCATCCGAAATCAGCAAACTCAACTCCAATGGTGGGTAGAATCTCTGATCCTTATCTTGGTCTCAGCTATTGATGACATGATGCATATTCCCAGCCAACTATTACTCAGGATTTCCATTGGGGATAAGGGTGTGAGTGAGTCAATTTTTAATGCCCTTAACTTCACTGAAGATCAGATAAAGCCACCGACAAAGAACGAAGAACAGCACAGCACAGGAACAGGCCCTTCGGCCCACCAAGCCTGCACCGATCATGATGCCTGCATAAACTAAAACTGTATGCACTTAGAGTCCGTATCCTTCCATTCCCATAAAGTTGTGGGCAAAGGAGTCAATGCCTTATCTTCTCTCCTCCCTTCTCTTCCCACCCCATGCACCCTCCCGCAATCCCCCACAAGCACCCCCCCCCCCCGACAGCCCCCCCCCCTTTCCCCCCCCCCCCCCCCCCCCCCCCCCAAGCAACACATCACCAGATGGTTCCAGGTACAAATGACAACCACCCTCCTAAAGTCTCAAAGGAAATTTGGCATGTCAGCTATGATTCTCACCAACTTTTACAGATGCACCATAGAAAGCATTCTTTCTGGTTGTATCACAGCTTGGTCTGGGCTCCTGCTCTGCCCAAGACCGCAAGGAACTACAAAAGGTCGTGAATGTAGCCCAATGCATCACACAAACCAGCCTCCCATCCATTGACTCCGTCTACACTTCCCGCTGCCTTGGTAAAGCAGCCAGCATAATTAAGGACCCCATGCACCCCGGACATTCTCTCTTCCACCTTCTTCCATCGGGAAAAGATACAAAAGTCTGAGATCACGTACCAACCGACTCAAGAACAGCTTCTTCCCTGCTGCTGTCAGACTTTTGAATGGACCTACCTTGCATTAAGTTGATCTTTCTCTCCACCCTAGCTATGACTGTAACACTACATTCTGCACTCTCTCCTTTCCTTCTCTATGAACGGTATGTTTTGTCTGCATAGTGCGCAAGAAACAATACTTTCCAAAGTATGTTAATACATGTGACAATAATAAATCGAATCAAATCATATCAAATCAACACAAAGTCATGTTCAACCCCGCCCCCCCCTCTCCACCCCACCCCCACACCTTCCCCCCTCGGTGACAGCCTCTGCCGCGAACCCACCTGGCTGCCCTCCCTCTGCCAGAAGATGGCCGGCTGGGGGTTCCCAGTTGCCTCACACGTGAAGGTGACTGTCCGCCCAACTGCCACCATCTGGTCCCGTGGCTTCACTGCAAATTGCGGCGGAGCTGGTGGGGGCAATAAAAAATAAGAGAGATTATCACAGGACCTATCGAAGGTCACAACATCAAATCATAGAATCATAGATACAGCACAGGCTGTGCCGTCTCTTTGGAAGAATCACAGAATCATACTGTACTGAAGGAAGCCTTTTGGCCCATCAAGCTGATGCCAGCTCCTTGAAAGGTCTATCCAATTAATCTCACTTTCCCACTCTTATCCTAAAGCCTTGACGATTATCCCCTTCAAGCACTTATCCAATTTCTTTCTGAAAGCTCAGATTGAATCTGCTTCCACCGCCCTTTCAGGCAGCGCCTTCTAGATCACAACAACTCGTTGCGTGAAAACATTTCTGTTCATCCACTGAAAGAGTCTTGCTGGCTTGTCTAAGCTTGACGTCATGTGGAAACCAGGCAGCTAATTCATTGATTCAATCCTTCCATTTAGTCTGCAAGAGAGGTTGGAAAGGCTTGGGTGGTTTTCTCTGAAGCAGGGAAGACTGAGAGGCGACCTGATTGAGGTGTTCAAGATTATGAGGGGCATGGACAGGGTGGATAGGGAGCAGCTGTTCCCCTTAGTTGAAGGCTCAGTTGTGAGGGGACATAAGTTAAAAGTGAGGGGTGGGAGGTTTAGGGGGGGTGTGAGGAAAACTTTTTTACCTAGAGGGTGGTGAGGGTCTGGAATGCGCTGCCTGGGAGGGTGATGGAGGTGGGATCCTTTTAAAAAGTACTGGATGAGTACTTGGCACGCCATAACATTCAAGGCTATGGGCCAAGTGCTGGCAAATGGGATAGGTGGGCAGGTCAGGGCCTTTCATGCGTCGGTGCAGACTCGATGGGCCGAAGGGCCTCTTCTGCACTGGAGGATTCTGTGATTCTGCGATTCTGGTCCCAAGTTCCAATGTTTAAATATCCAATTTTATTTTTTTAAAAGGCGTTCATTCACCAACAAGAGAAAGCTTCTGGGAATTGCAAACACCAGTTACACGGTAATCCTGTGAGTTCCCAACATTGAGAGCACTGCAGGATGTTCACTCAGCCAGGAGCAGACACAGATTTACTGTGAGATTGTCACCAGTTCAGCCACAGCTGAAGCACTGAGTCCAATTCTGGGTACATGAAGGGTGAGGTTTTTGGGGTCAGACAGAGAGAGGACATGTCCCCTTTTCTCTCTTGCTCTGCCTCTTTCTGTTTGGCTCACATCCACCTGGATAGAGTGGACGTGGAGAGGATGTTTCCACTAGTCGGACACAACCTCAGGCTAAAGGGACGATCCTTTAAAACAGAGATGAGGAGGAATTTCTTCAGCCAGGGAGTGGTGAATCTGTGGAACTCTGCCGCAGAAGGCTGTGGAGGCCGGGTCACTGAGATAGATAGGTTCTTGATTAATAAGGGGATCAGGGGTTATGGGGAAAAGGCAGGAGAATGGGGATGAGAAAAATATCAGCCATGATTGAATGGCGGAGCAGACTTGATGGGCCGAGTGGTCTAATTCTGCTCCTATGTCTTATGGTCTTTTGGTCTCACCCCTTGTTGCCCCTTGTGATGTCTTGCCCTCGGGATGGGGGCAGGGATCATTCATATGAATGGTTCCAGGGATGAGGGAATTCAGCCCTTGTGGAACACCTGAGGTTAACGAAGAGGTCCGATAGAGGTGTTTAAAATCAGGGAAGATTTAGATAGAGTAAATAAAAAAAAACTGTTTCCAATGGCTGAAGGGTCACAACAAATAGAGGACACAGATTTAAGGAGATTGGCACAAGGATCAGTGATGACGAGACCAAAACCTTTCCTATGAGTGTGAAGAATCTGGAATGGTGGATGTGGATTCTACCTTACCTTTCAAAAGGGAACTGGATAGATACTTGAAGAAGGTAAAGTGGCGGGGAAAGTGGAGATGTGGGAATAAGTGTTCTTTGAAAGACCCGGCAGAAACTCGACATGCAGGTAGGAGTGAGAACATTTCATTAGTCATCAGCATAATCAAAGTGGACTTTCTGCAACTGCTAACAATATAGAATCACAATGTACAAAATGAGGCTATTCGGCTCATTATCCCTCTGCTGGCTCATTGGCAGAGCTATCCAATTAATCCCACTCTCCTTCTCTTGCCCCACAGTCCTGCAAATCTTTCCTTCTCAAGTGTTTCTCCCGTGTCCTTTTGAAATTTCCTATTAAATCTGTTTCCACTGCCCTTTCCAACAGCGTGTTCCAGATCACCGCCACTCGCTGCGTAAAAATGTATTTTTTCATGCCATTCTTTTGACAATTGCCAAGGAAAAGTTAATGAATTAACTCTTTAGCTACAGGGATTAAATTCCATTTTACTTTGGGACTGAGTGGCATTTGATGAAATTGATGATACGGCCCTCAACAAAAGCTTGCAGCTACCAGGTCAGAATTAAAGCAGTAATTCCGACTTAAACCTGCAGTCAGGAGGGGTGGAAAGACATCTTCCTGCCCTTCTCTGTGTCAGGTCCTTTGATTCAATGTCTCTCATTGGTGGCATTAACCATTCTGCAAGGACTGATAGTTGTCATCACCTTCCACCTCATCTTTCAGTGTGTGTGTGTGTGTGTGTGAGTGAGACATGTGTATCTATTGCACATGTGTGTGTGCACATATGTATGTGCATGTGTGTGTTTAGATGGGGGTGTGCATGTGCCTATGTATGTGCGCACATGTGCGTGCATGTACATGTGTATACATGTGGAATATGTATGTATTTGCATGTGTGTGCATGTGTGCACATACATATGTATGCACATATGTGCATGTGTCTGTGTTCATGTGTGTGCGCATGTGTCGGTGCATGTGCACATGCATGTACATGTAACATATATGTGTGCTTGCATATGTGTGTGACATGTGTCTACTTGCACGTGTGTGCGCACAAATGCGTATGTATGTGCATGTGTGTGTTTGCACGGGTGTGTGCATGTGCCTATGCATGTGTGCACAGGTCCTCCCTGATGTGTATGCATGTGGTGTATGCATGTGTGGGCATGTGTGCATATACATATGTATGCACATGTGTGCATGTATCTGTGTATGTGTGCACATGTGTGTATGTGTAACATATATGTTTGTTTGCATATATGTGTGTGTGTTCGTGCGCATCCATGTACCATTTTACCCCAGGAAGGGAGCACAGCAGAGACAAACTCTGACCCACCCTTCACCAGCTGTGGCTCAGAGTGAGGTGGTTGTGGGTGAAAGTTCTCACTCCAGAAACTTGGGCGCAGAATTCCAGGCTTGCATTCCTCAGTGCGATACTGAGGGAGTGCTGCACTGTCAGAAGTGACATGTTGTGCACCAAACTTTTAACTGAGGCCCACCCTGATGGGTGTAAACTATCCCAATCGCACTGTTTCAAAGAACGGCAGGAAAGATTCTCCCCCACCCTGCTGTCCGCGACCAGTATTTATCTCTCAAACATCATCACTAAAAAATCAATCATTTATCCCATTGCAGTTTGTAGGAGATAGCAGCACACAGATTGCCTGCCACATTTCTCACAGCAGTGACGATCCTTCAGAACTATTTTACTGACTGCAAAACTCATTGGGACACCATGGACGATGTGATATAAATGCATGGTTTTTGTTTCATTTTAGGGACATTTAGGGACTGTCCCTCTCGTGAAACATTTGAGTTGCTTCCCCACAGAGTGAGTGATCACCATCCTCATGCCCACTCAGAACCACAAAGTCTTTCTGGAAAACATCATTTACCTCATTCCGTGTTGAAACCTGTGGAGAAATTTGTTTTTTTTTCCGCAGTGAAGTAAAACATATTTTTACCTTATCACTCTGAACAACATTACTCATACTCCCCTCTCAGCTTTAATTAAAAAAAACAACACTTCCTGTTGCTTCCCGTGTGTTGCCAGGGACAACAGAACCATGTAAGCGGATTGGTTGGTTGGTTGGTTGGTTGATGAGGAATGGAAGGTTTGGATGAGAGTGAGACGGGGATTCCCGGTCAGAATGAAGTGCAGAGAATGGCAGATGAGATTTCAACTTACCAACTGACCCAACTAGAACAAAACAGAACAGGTAAAAATGAATAAATGAAACAATAGAGTGAATCACAACAGTGTCAACAACATTGCAAAAAAGACAAGAGATCTGTCACTTCAAGCAGTATTTATACACACTGGATAGTCAGAAGCTTTTTCAGATAGTCAGAAGCTTTTTCCCCAGGGTGGAAGAGTCAATTACTAGGGGGCACAGGTTTAAGGTGCGAGGGGCAAGGTTTAAAGGAGATGTACGGGGCGGATTTTTTACACAGAGGGTGGTGGGTGCCTGGAACCCGTTGCCGGGGGAGGTGGTGGAAGCGGATACGATAGTGACTTTCAAGGGGCGTCTTGACAAATACATGAATAGGATGGGAATCGAGAGATATGATCCCCGGAAGGGTAGGGGGTTTTAGTTCAGTCGGGCAGCATGGTCGGTGCAGGCTTGGAGGGCCGAAGGGCCTGTTCCTGTCCTGTAATTTTCTTTGTTCTTATTTCACCATCTTCACTCTGGCCAGCATCTCCCAGACTTTGCAAAGGTGATGGCGGGGCCTTGCGTTCGAACCAGTTTGACACAGCTCCATCGCTTCAGAGGGTTGGGAAGAGACAGCCATGCTGGTGTGGGACTGGAGGGACTGGAATCACATACACGGTGGGATTTTATGGCCTCGCTCATCTCAAAACCGTAAAATCCCGCCCGAGGTCAACGGATCTTTCTGTGTTCCACCCCTCGTCCGCTCCGTTCCCTGTGGTGGGCGGGATGGTTAAGTGCTGGCCATAGTGAGGCAGCAGGTGTGATAGGCTTCATTCTTTCCCCAAAGGGGCAACAGTGAAGGAGTTGCTTTTCTCTTTAAACAAGAATCCAACTGCTTTGTGGTGATGTTAATTACAAATGCAAAATTCTCAAATGGCCTCAGTAGTAATTGAACCGTGGACCAAAGCCATCAATCCTCATCTATCAGCTTCTGTGCAGGTCCGAGTAAGAGTTATGTAGAAATCTACAATCCATTTTGGGCAATGCGCTTCAGGAAGGGTATATTAACCTTATTATTGACCAGAATCATACCTGTATAACAGGTCTTATAAATATGTAATCCCCCGAGTATAGATGATTGAGGGGTGATCTGATTGAGGGTTTTAAGATGAGTAAAGGAATTGATAGGGAAAGAGGGAGAAATTATTTCCTCTGTTGGGATGAGGCGACATTATAAAATTCGAGCCAGGTGGGGGGACGGGGGGACGGGGGGACGGGGACGGGGACGGGGGGGGACGGGGGTGATATCAGGAAGCTTCTTCACACAAAGGCAAGTGGAAATCCGGAACTTTCTCCCTCACAATGTGCTGCTGAGCCTGGGGTTCAGTTGAAAGAGTCAAGACTGAGGTTGAGGGATTATTGTTGGATAAGGACATTAAGGGTTAAGGACATTAAGGGTTGTGGAACCAAGGCACATGGACTGAGTTAGGATACAGATAAAGTTTTAAAGTTTTTAAAGTTTTAAAGTTAATTTATTAGTCACAAGTAGGCTTACATTAACACTGCAATGAAGTCACTGTGAAAATCCCCTAGTCGCCACACTCCGGCGCCTGTTCGGGTACACTGAGGGAGAATTTAGCATGGCCAATGCACCCTAACCAGCACGTCTTTCGGACTGTGGGAGGAAACTGGAGCACCCGGAGGAAACCCAAGCAGACATGGGGAGAATGTGCAAACTCCACCCTGACAGTGATCCAAGCTGGGAATCGAACCCAGGTCCCTGGGGCTGTGAGGCAGCTGTGCGAACCACCCTGCCATGGTGCCGCCCAAGATCAGCCAAGATGCGATTGAATGGAGGGGCGGTGAAGGCTCAAGGGGCCGAATGGCCTCCTCCTGATCTGATGTGCCTTCTCACTCAAACATCCTGCTCAGACTTAAGCACCCAAGCTGAGATTGGAGGGACAGCCAAGTCGGGTGGCTTGTTCCTTCGCTGTAATCCTGGCGAGACTCAGTGCTGAGGGGTGCACGATGCAGTGGGCGTTGGGGGTCGGAGGGGGGGAGGCGCAGTGGTGATATGAAGAGAAGGAGAGGCAATATAAAACACAGCTGGAACTTGCAATCATTCCTGAAGAGGTTTGCCGATTGACTTATTTCACAATGAGTATTTATTTTTTCCCTGTTCTGAGAGCCTGGCTAGCCGGCGGTCTGCCGGGTCACATTCCGATTTGGGGTAGTGTGGAGTTGCTGAATTATTTGTTGACTAGGAACCAGTCCTGTGCTGTGTCCCGGGCACGGGCTGAACAGTGTAAAGCTGCAGGCAGGACTGAGATAACCCTGCCCTCAGCCAGTACAGACACTCGAGGGTTTACAGGCAGTGAGTGCTTTCACGGGCTGGAGTGTGGCCACGTACAGTTAGTCAAACAAGAAGTGGCACGAGCAGATCAAACAAACAAAATCAGCCGGGTAATGTTAATGGTTGTGAGACAGACGTGCCCTTTCTTTCACTGGCCACGCACTGTTTGTAGCACTTAGAGTAAGGAGGCCTCTAACCCGTTTGATCGATGTCTTTTCGGGCCAGCTACAACACGTCCTGCAAAGCTACAGTTGATACAAGCATCGCTCTGACATTGCAGCAATCTGATAAACATGCAGCTCATTTCAGTAACCTGCTTTTAAAGCTTGCAATCTCATTGTCACTGAAGAATGGGCATAAATTGGCTACATCCATCAGGTGTAATGATTGCAGCTTGATGAATTTAACATTGCTTCTCTTTCTGTGAGCTGTTAGTAAATGCGTATTGTGTCTCTGTTGTTATGTATCTGTGTGCTCTCTGTATTTATCTATGTGCATCTTTGTGTGCAGAGATTGGGAATGTATCGCTTGTGCGGTTCTGTGTGTCTTTTGCCTCTATACGTTTCACATTCGTATGCATTCTTTTTGTGTATGTTTTGTTTTTGCACGTTTTCTATTATAATGCGTGTTTGATGTCTGCATGTTTGTGATTAGCATTTTCTGTTCACGTATGTTTGCGTGTGATTTGCATTTTCATGTTCGCATGTATGTTTGTGACTTGTGTTTGCATGTTTGTGTTTGTGTGTGATTTGCACTTTCATGATGTGGAGATGCCGGTGTTGGACTGGGGTGGGCACAGTAAGAAGTCTCACAGCACCAGGTTGAAGTCCAACAGGTTTATTTGGTAGCACGAGCTTTCGGAGCCCCAAGCCCCTTCATCACCTGATGAAGGAGCAACGCTCCGAAAGCTTGTGCCACCAAATAAACCTGTTGGACTTTAACCTGGTGTTACATTTTCATGTTCGCGTGTGTGTTTGTGACTTGTGACCTGCGTGCATGTTTGTGTTTGCGTGTGATTTACATTTTGATGTTTGTGGCTGTAGTTTTACCGGCACGCCCGTCCCGATTCCACCTGCACCAAGGCTCGGAGGATGGCATTCTCCATCGACCTCGGGCGGGATCGTACGAACCTCGGGCAGATATGCCGGTAAAATTCCACCCTGTGTGTTTGCATGTTTGTGATTCGTGTCTGCATTTTTTAAAGTTTATTTATTAGTGTCACAAGTAAGAATCATAGAATCATAGAAACCCTACAGTGCAGAAAGAGGCCATTCGGCCCATCGACTCTGCACCGACCACAATCCCACCCAGGCCCTACCCCCACATATTTACCCGCTAATACCTCTAACCTACGCATCTCAGGATTCGAAGGGGCAATTTTTAACCTGGCCAATCAACCTAACCCGCACATCTTTGGACTGTGGGAAGAAAGGCTTACATTAACACTGCAATGAAGTTACTGTGAAAATCCCCTCATCGCCACACTCTGGCACCTGTTCGGGTAACACTGAGGGAGAATTTAGCATGGCCAATGCACCCTAACCAGCACGTCTTTCGGACTGTGGAAGGAAACCGGAGCACCCGGAGGAAACCCATGCAGACACGGGGAGAACATGCAGACTCCCCACAGCATGCACTTTCTGTTCACGTTTGTTTTTGTGTGTGATTTGCATTTTCTTGTTTGTGTCTATGTTTGTGACTTGTGTTTGCATGTTTATGTGTTTGCGTGTGTTTTTAGCTTTGGCGTGTTGTGTATATTTTGTGTTTGCGCGAGTGGATATTTTTCTGTGAAATTGCAGTTTTCAGAATATTCTGGAAACTCTGGAGGGTGCTGTTTATCTCTGTGAGTGTTGGAGAGGGAAAGGAGATTCCAGATTAGTTGTAACACCACAAAAATGCAGTTCATTGAATGCAATGATATCAGAGATGGTTCATGGATATAATGTGTTGCAATGTGTTCAATTTGAGCCCCAATTCTACTTCCCCACTAGATGGTGTGGGGCAAGTCATAAAACCAAGACAGTTCCATTTTGGATGCCTAGAATTAGCTGAACTCCTGCAGCTGTAGCCCCAGGGACCACAGCCCAGGGGCACTGAGGCCAATTGCATTCCTCCCAGCAACCACCCTGACTCGGGGTGGCACAATGGTTAGCACTGCTGCCTCACAGCGCCAGGGACCCGGGTTCGATTCCCGGCTTGGGTCACTGTCTGCGTGGAGTTTGCACGTTCTCCTCATGTCTGCGTGGGTTTCCTCCGAGTGCTCCAGTTTGCTCCCACACTCTAAAGATGTGTGGGTTAGGTGGATAGGCCATGTTGAATTTCCCTTTATTGTCAGGAGGATTAGCAAGGTAAATACATGGGGTTATGGCGATAGGGCCTAGATGGGATTGTTGTCGGTGCAGGCTCGATGGGCCGAATGGCCTCTTTCTGTACTGTAGGGATCCTATGATTCTAAGGTCAGGAACTGTCACGACTTAGTAACACACACATAACTGAACCTTTAGTCTCTGGGACAACGAAGGAGCAAGGATGGTCTTTAAAAATGAATGGCAGAGAAAGATAAGAAACCTCATGCATGGGAAAGGAAAGATCACAAACATCACCGTCATACATCGTAATGTATCGATATACTTCACCAAATCTGAGTGGCTGTATAGAGACTGACTCTGGCTGTGATTTGAAAGAGGTGGAATGATTAAAATGGGACAAGCAGCCATGATGAGAAAGATTTCGCACAGGAGATGACATTTTGGGATGCAGCATGTTAGCGGTTTGAGACATGACATTGTGAGCTTTTTGGAGGAACAGGTGACTTGGGACCTCTGATCGCCAACTCCTTCCACCACTGGGCTTTCCTTACTTCCTGTCTCTGACTCTGTTGTAAACTAACCAATACAGACTGATCACTGTGACCAATCCGCAACTCCATTCCTGCCGAAAAGAACCAGCTGTTGACAAAGATTTTCCTCCCGCACCCATCGGGACAAATGCAAGAATGCCAAATTTCAAACCATCACAACGACTTGTTCCACAAGAGGAAAGGGTACTGATTGGTGGTTTATCGACTCTGCTGGGCCCAGACCTCACGATGGGGAAAGCAATGGCGAACTATGGTCTCCTCTCTTTCCAGGGTCATTTCACAAAGGGCGCAAGGCTTGCTGAGAATGGGTCACCGTGTGTGAAAGTATATCACTTCTAGCAACTGTGAATGAGCTGTGTTACGAGCTCGATTATCTTAAATTGGTGGTTAGTGTAGCTATTAGCTATTTTCCATTATCATTGTATCATGTGCTTGCCAAATGGGTAGAAGGCAAACTGAATGGACTTTTAATTTGATTTATAGAATAATACAGAGCATTTCAGCATGGAAACTGGCCATTCGGCCCAGCCAGTCCATGCTGACATGGTGCCCTCCCAGCTAGTCCCAATTGCCCACATTTGGCCCATATCTCTTTAACTCTTTCCCATCCACGTACTTATCCAAATGCTTTTTAAATGTTGCTATTGAACCTGCCTCAACCTCTTTCTTTGGCAGCTCATTCAGTGACACAGTGGCTAACACTGCTGCCTCAGAGTGCCAGGGACCCAGGTTTGATTCCCGACTTGGGTCACTGTCTGAGTAGAGTTTGCACATTCTCCCTGTGTCTGTGTGGGTTTCCTCCGGGTGCTCCGGTTTTCTCCCACAGTCCAAAGATGTGCGGGTTAGGTGGATTGGCCATGCTAAATTGCCCCTTAGTGTCCCGGTCCGCATAGTTTAGAGGGATTAGTGGAATAAATATGTGGGGTTACGCAGATAAGGCCGATGTGGGATTGTTGTCGGTGCAGACACGATGGGCCAAATGGCCTCCTTCTGCACTGTAGGGATTCTGTGATTCTATATACGTACCACCTTCTGCATCAAGAGGTTGCCCCTCAGGTCCCTTTTAAATCTTTCCCTTCTCACCTTAAACCTAAGCCCTCTAGATTTGATTGGATGTGATTTATTATTGTCACATGTATTGGGATACAGTGAAAAGTTTCTTGTGTGCTATACAGACAAAGCATACCGTTCATAGAGCACATGGGAGAAGGAAAGGAGAGGGTGCAGGTGGGTCTTGTATCATTGACTGCCCCTTGCCTCGCTCCCCATGCAGGGCGTTTAACCGGGAGCCGGTGGGGGTCACGGCCTCCCAGCCTCCTATGTACCCCAATCAATCTGTCCGATTCTTGCCAAGCTCTGCTCCCCTACCCGGGAGAGGCAGCTGTCTCGAGAGGAGGGCCGAAGGTTGATTTAGAATGAGTTCAAATTCTTAAACTGCCTGTCACACTCTCTGGATCATGAGTGCAGGCATCTGGCTGACAGGTCCCGGAACATAATCCCACCACCACTCTTCCCAGTATTGGTGCAGGAATCTGTGACCTCTGAGTCAAGGCACATTGGTTCTCAGTGAAGCATGTGGGCCACGGTACGGTGAACGGAACACCGCAAAAGGTGTGGTGAAGGCAAATTGCGAATATTTTCAAGTCAGCTCCCAGGAATGGAATGAATTGTTTATGTATTTCTACCTCAATCCTATCAGGTTTGATCTAAATCCTTGAATATTCTCAAGGGTCAAAGTTATCAGTCAGTCAAACTTTGTTATGTCTCATTTCCTTTGAGAGGAATAGAGGAAGCTATAAATAAACATACAAATAAATCTCTGGATTAGCAGGGGAATAGAACATTTTTACATAACATGAGAGTTTTTCCCTGATTGAGGGGAGGCCGGGGCCTGGGGCCTGGTTTAAAAGCAGCTCGAGGCCCGAGGCCTCTGGAATCCCCTCCTTAAACTGCCCCACTTCCCTCTCTCCTCCTTTTTAAGGCACTTATAAAGCCTACCTCTTTGACTAAGCTTCTGGTTCTCAATGCCTTGAACTAGCCCAACGGCAAATTTAGTTTGTAAAATGGTCCTGCGAAGCTCTTTGGGGGTTTATTTGATTTGATTTATGATTGTCACATAGAAGATAGGAGCAGGAGGAGGCCATTCAGCCCTTCGAGCCTGCTCCGCCATTTATCACAATCATGGCTGATCGCCCAGCTCAATAGCCTAATCCTGCTTTCTCCCCATAACCTTTGATCCCATTCGCCCCAAGTGCTATATCCAGCTGCCTCTTGAATGCATTCAATGTTTTGGCATCAATTACTTCCTGTGGTAATGAATTCCACAGGCTCACCACTCTTTGGGTGAAGAAATGTCTCCTCATCTCCATTCTAAATGGTCTACCCTGAATCCTCAGACTGTGACCCTGGATCCTGGACTCCCCCCACCATCGGGAACATCCTCCCTGCATCTATCCTGTCTAGTTCTGTTAGAATTTTGTAAGTCTCTATGAGGTCCCCCCTCATTTGTCTGAACTGCAGCGAAAACAATCCTAACCCAGTCAATCTCTCCTCATACATCAGTCCCGCCATCCCCGGAATCAGCCTGGTAAACCTTCGCTGCACATGTATTGGGATGCAGTGACAAGCATTGTTTCTTGCGCTCTATACAGACAAAGCATGCTGTTCATAGAGTACATAGGGAGAAGGAATGGAGAGGGTGCAGAATGTCATGTTACAGTCATAGCTAGGGTGTAAGGAAAGGTCAACTTAATGACTTAATAATGGTAGGTCCATTCAAAAGACTGATGGCAGCAGGGAAGAAGCTGTTCTTGAGTCAGACGGTACTGTTACAGTTGCTATATAAATGCAAGGTGTTATTGTTTTTTGATATGGGCAGCATTGGCAAGACTAGCATTTAATACTCTATGCTTGTTGCCTTGAGAAGGAAATACCGAGCCTTCTCCTTAAACCCCGGAATTCTGGGTCCTCATTTCTTTGCAAGCACAAATCCTTGGCTTCAATTCCCAAATCCAGGATCTCCAGTCATCCCGAAGGACAAGGGCAGCAAATGCATCGGAACGCCAGCCTCTCAAATTCATTTTTTATATCGAGATACCCCTTCCGGATCTTTCAAAAGTCAATGTTGCTGGGAGCCAACCTGCACACAGCAAGATCCCACAAAAAGCCTCAGGTGTCGTGAGGCCCGCCTCCTAGATTTCTTTTGCAACTGTGGGCCCAATTTTACCATCGTGTTTCACCCGTTTTCGGGTGTGAAAACTTGGTAAAGTTGGGCGTGAGATGAGTAGTGCAATCCGCGCCCACCTCCGCGCCGGTTCCCCCTTTACCAAAGCCCAAAAATGGCCGCGATCGGGACCGCGCCCGAAACGGGCGCGATGAAAAACTTAAATGCATTTGTGTGCATCTAAATTGACTTAATGGGCTGCACACCCATCCTTACCGGCACTTCCCCCTTTATCACCATGTTCACCCATCCAGAATCAGCGCAAAACAGACATGCTCCCTAAAAGTCCGATTCAGGTGCTCCAGTTAGTGAGGAGCTAAGTGCCGAGCGTCTGACAGCTCTCTGCTTGAGATCAGTGAGGGGAAGGGAGGGTCCACTGCCACTCTGCTTGATATCAGTGGGGGTGAAAGATGGTCCACTGCCATTCTGCCTGAGATCGGTGGCGGGGAAGGGGGAGTCTGCTGCCACTCTGCCTGAGATTTGTTGGGGGAAGGGGGGGGTCCGCTGCCACTCTGCCTGAGATCTGTGGGGGGAAGGGGGGGTCCGCTGCCACTCTGCCTGAGATCAGTGGGGGGAAAGGGGGGAGTGGCCGGCGATCGGTCTGGGTGGTGGGGGGGTGGGGGGTAAGGGGGTCAGTAATGTTGTGGAGGTGAGACAATGTCTGTGGGGGCCAGGGGGAGGCACTATCCGGCCCGGGAGGGATGTGGCAGGGGAGCAGCATTCTATCATTTTTTTTTCTGTGCATGCGCTGTTGGAGCTGCAGTGTTTTAAGAATTAGGGAACATAAGATGGGAACAGAAACTGTCAGGAAAAGGCACAAATAAAAAGTGGAGCTTGTTTAAGGAACAAATACTGCATGTCCTTGCTAGGTATGTCCCTGTCAGGCAGGGAGGAAATGGCCGAGTGAGGGAACCATGGTTCACAAAAGAGGTTGAATGTCTTGTCAAGAGGAAAAAGGAAGCGTATGTAAGGATGAGAAAACAAGGTTCAGTTGGGTCGCTTGAGGGTTACAAGGTAGCAAGGAATGAGCTAAAAAAAGGGCTTAGGAGAGCTAGGAGGGGGCATGAGAAGTCCTTGGCGGGTCGGATCAAGGAAAACCCCAAGGCATTTTACTCTTATGTGAGGAATAAAAGAATGACCAGGGTGAGGTTGGGGCTGGTAAAGGAGAGTAGTGGGAACTTGTGCATGGAGTCAGAAGAGATAGGAGAGGCGATGAATGAATACTTTTCTTCAGTGTTCACCAAGGAGACGGGCTATGTTTTCGAGGATGAGAGTGTGATACAGGCTGATAGGCTGGAGGAGGTGGATGTTCTGAGGGAAGATGTATTAGCAAACTTGAAAAACTTCAGGGTCGATAGGTCCCCTGGGCCAGATGGGATATATCCTAGGATTCTTTGGGAGGCAAGAGATGTGATTGCAGAGCCTTTGGCTTTGATCTTTGGGTCCTCACTGTCCACGGGGATAGTCATGATGTGGAGATGCCGGCTTTGGACTCGGGTAAACACAGTAAGAGTTTTAACAACACCAGGTTAAAGTCCAACAGGTTTATTTGGTAGCAAATGCCATTAGCTTTCGGAGGGCTGCTCCTTCGTCAGGGAGAGCTGTTTGAGAGCAGCTTTCCACTCCATCTGATGAAGGAGCAGCGCTCCGAAAGCTAATGGCATTTGCTACCAAATAAACCTGTTGGACTTTAGCCTGGTGTTGTTAAAACTCTTACACGGGGATAGTACCAGAAGACTGGAGAGTGGCGAATGTTGATCCTCTGTTCAAGAAAGGAAATAGGAATGACCCTGGTAATTGTAGGCTGGTTAGTCTTACTTTGGTGGTCGGTAAGTTAATGGAAAAGGTCCTGAGGGATAGGATTTATGACCATTTGGAAAGATGCAGCTTAATCCGGGATAGTCAACACGGATTCGTGAAGGGTAAGTCTTGCCTCACAAATTTGATTGAATTCTTTGAAGAGGTAACTAAGTGTGTCGATGAAGGTAGAGCAGTTGATGTCGTTTACATGGATTTTAGTAAGGCGTTTGATAAGGTTCCCCATGGTCGGCTCATGAAGAAAGTAAGGAGGTGTGGGATAGAGGGAAATTTGGCCGATTGGATAAGTAACTGGCTATCTCATGGAAGACAAAGGGTGGTGGTGGATGGAAATTTTTCGGACTGGAGACCAGTTACCAGCGGTGTACCACAGGGATCAGTGCTGGGTCCTCTGCTATTAGTGATTTTTATCAATGACTTGGAGGAGGGGGCTGAAGGGTGGGTCAGTAAATTTGCTGATGGCACCAAGATTGGTGCAGTAGTGGATGAGTTGGAGGGCTGTTGTAGGCTGCAAGGAGACATTGATAGGATGCAGGGCTGGGCCGAAAAATGGCAGATGGAGTTTAACCCTGATAAGTGCGAGGTGATTCATTTTGGTAGGACTAATTTGAATGCGGATTACAGGGTCAACGGCAGGGTTCTGAGGAATGTGGAGGAACAGAGAGATCTTGGGGTTCATATCCACAGATCTCTGAAGGTTGCCACTCAAGTGGATAGAGCCGTGAAGAAGGCCTATAGCGTGTTAGCATTTATTAACAGGGGGTTTAATTTTAAGAGCCATGGGGTTATGCTGCAACTGTACAGGACCTTGGTGAGACCACATTTGGAATATTGTGTGCAGTTCTGGTCACCTCACTATAAAAAGGATGTGGAAGCATTGGAGAGAGTGCAGAGGAGATTTACCAGGATGCTGCCTGGTTTGGAGGGTAGGTCTTATGAGGAAAGGTTGAGGGAGCTAGGGCTTTTCTCTTTAGAGCGGAGGAGGATGAGAGGCGACTTAATAGAGGTTTATAAGATGATGAGGGGGATAGATAGAGTGGACGTTCAGAGACTATTTCCTCGGGTGGATGTAGCTGTTACTGGGGGGTATAACTATAAGGTTCATGGTGGGAGATATAGGAGGGATGTCCAAGGTAGGTTCTTTACTCAGAGAGTGGTTGGGGTGTGGAATGGACTGCCTGCTGCGATAGTTGAGTCGGACACTTTAGGAACTTTCAAGCGGTTATTGGATAGGCACATGGAGCACACCAGAATGATAGGGAGTGGGATAGCTTGATCTTGGTTTCGGACAAAGCTCGGCACAACATCGAGGGCCGAAGGGCCTGTACTGTGCTGTACTGTTCTGTGTTCTATGTTTTGGGCGCGTTAAGCCCCGCCCACAGGTTCTGCAGCGTGATTCGGAATTGCTGATATTTTTTCAGGCAGAGTGTGTATGGGGGCGCCTGAGAACGGGTCTAAAAGTCGGATCTGAAACACTCCCAGTTTCAAGTCCACCCAGCGCTTAGAATCAAAATGGTAAAATAGGGCACGATGTGTCAAAAACTATGGCAGGAAATGCCATCCGCACAGCCGGCAGGCTACAGCCCACCTTTCCTGTCTGAATTGACACATGCGCCGGAATTCTACTGCCCACCCGCCACGGAATCGGAGCGGGCAAGAGGCGGACAACGGAGGTCTGTTGACCTCGGGCGGGAATTTCCAGTCTCGCTCGTCCCGAAGCCATAAAATCCCGCCCGGGGTCAACGGGGCTTTCCATTGTCCACCCTTCGCCCACTCTGATGCCGTGGTGGACAGGGCACCAAAATTCCAGCCACAGTCCAAAAATGAGAATGTCCCGCCTCGTGTCTTTGAAATGAAATGTCAACTTGTGGCTCCGTCTCCCCTCTGCCGGTCAATACTTTTTATACCATTCACCAGAAGGAGGGTGGGGGGAGTGGGGGAGTAGTGGGGGAGGAACAACAAGAGGGAAGGTCTTTGATAGGGTAGAGGGCAGCAGAGATTACATCGTAAAGGTGTTGTGGAGCAAAAGGCAAAGGGCTTGGTAACATCGGTAATGAAGAAACAAAGGTTTAGAGTGAGGGTGAATGGCAGAATAATCAAGAGTTGTGTCTGGAAACAAAAACATGAGAACAAGATACAGACTGGCCCCTTGGCAAAAGATTCAGAGTCAAAAGGGAGGCAAGGGTTGCTGATCTGAAATTGTTGAACTCAATGTTGGGTCTCTAAGTGGGAAGATGTTCCTCCAGCTTCCGATAGCTTTCACTATGAAATGGCAGCAAGCCGAGGACAGGAGTGTGAGCATGAGAACAAGGTGGTCATGTCGAACCCTGACTCTCTTATCAAACCTGCTGTTAGGAGTCGGACATATCGACCTCTACCTCATAGAGACTGTGTTAACTCTCACTAACACCCTCTGGACCACAGCCCCACCGCCCAACACCAAGCCACCTTGCTGACCTTCCTTTACTTCTCAAGACGACTCGTATTCGACTCAAAACACTAGCCACCCAGACACTGTCAGAACTTTCCATTTATTTTTATTTCAGATTTCCAGCATCCGCAGTATTTTGCTTTGATGTTAGTTCTCCCCGGTGCCCGAACCAATTAGTGCCACAAAAATTGACTATCTGGTGATTACGGTGTGGCTTTTTGTGGGATCTTGCTGTGCACAGATTGGCTGCCACATTTCCTACACTACAACAGTGACTATTCAAAATGTTTCATTGGCTGTAAAACGCTTTGAGACGTCCAATGGTTGTGAGGAGCTGAATACCAGTCTTCTCTCTTTAGATGCCAGTTGCGCACAGATACACAGACACACGCAAACACACAGATACATGCACAACACACACGTATGCCCACACACACACAAATATACACACACACACAAACACATATGCACTCACAGTCACACCCACGCAAAAACCCACACACACACACTCGCACACACACGCAAACACACACTCACACACATACACAGAAATGCACACACACTCAAACACTCATACACACAGAAACACAGACAGACACACACACAGAAACACACACACAAGCAGAGCGCGCACGGAGACAGGCAGAAAGAACAGGACAGATGTGCAATTCTGCATGGTTATTGAATGAGATCACACCTACAATCAGAGCTGATTAGTATCTGCGATAACTCAGAGTTGATTACAGGACAGTGAGAGGAGAAGGATGTAGCCAGACTCAGCCTGCCATCGATAACAATCTCTAATCTCTATCAGCACTTACAACCGCGGGATCAAGGTTACAACAGTTTAGAGATCAGCCCAGCCCTGTCTCTGTTTACTTCTCTGTCGCTTTCTCTCACTTTGTCGCTCATGTCTCTGCCTCTCTCATCTATCCATCGTTCGTTCTTTCTTTCTTTCTCTCAATCTTTCTTTCTCTCAAACTTTCTTTCCTTCCCTCACTTTCTTTCTTACAACCTTTCTTTCCTCTCTCACTCTCTCCTTCTCTTTCGCCCTATTTGTCCTTTTGCGATTCTCTCCTTCTTACTCTCCCTCTTTCTGTCTTCATAGCTGTTTCTCTCTCTCTCTTTCCCCTTGTAGCATGTCTGTCTCTTTCTCTCTGCCTTTCTCCTCCTGTCTCTCTTTCTTTCTCCCCTGAACCCTACGGTGGCACAGTGGTTAGCACTGCTGCCTCACAGCGCCAGGGACCTGGGTTCGATTCCCGGCTTGGGTCACTGTGCAGAGTCTGCATGTTCTCCCTGTGTCTGCATGGGGTTTCTTCCGGGTGCTCTGGTTTCCTCCCACAGTCCGAAAGACGTGCTGGTTAGGTGCACTGGCCGTGCTAAATTCTCCCTCTGTGTGTCCGAACAGGCGCCGGAGTGTGGCGACTAGGGGATTTTGACAGTAACTTCACTGCAGTGTTAATGTAAGCCGACTTGTGATACTAATAAATAAACTTGAAACTTTCTCTCTCTTTCCCTTCCCCTTGTTATCTGTCTCACTCTATCTTTCCCCAACTCACTATCTATCTCACACTCCCTAATCCCTTGTTGCCTCTGTTCTACCCTCACTCTCTTCCTTGCCCAGTTGCTCCTTCTGTCTCTCCTCTATCCCTTGTTCCTCTTGCGTTCCCCCTGTCTGTACGATAGGTTGAAGGATGGTGCTACACTCACCGTGCACCGTCAGTGTGACTGAAGCCTCGGTTTTCCCCACCATGTTCTTGGCCACACATGTGTAGGTCCCCACATCCGTTGCTGTGGCATGTCGAATGACCAGTGTATTTCCCCCCTGGATTTCGGACCTGTGGAACGGATTGAGAGCGAGATGACAGAGGGTGATTCCTGCCAACAGCGCGGCGTGTACAGAGACAGGGCAAGTGTTGGCATCCCAACGCCACCCCCTCAGGTGGAAGACGCTCTACGGGGCAAGCAGGGAGAGGGGGCAGAATGGATCATCGCACAGTCAGGGGAAGGAGTTTAGGGAGGGGTGGACTGATGCACCTCGCCGGGGCTGCTGTTAAGCAAATGAAAGAAATCGCATTTCTGCAGCACCATTCTCAATCACAGGACATCCCAAAGGGCTTTACAGCCAATGAGGGCTTTTGCAAGTGTAGTTACAATGAAGCCAAGTTGGGCACAGCAAGATTCCACAGACAGCAGTGTGATGGTAATCATTTTTTTGTGATTTTGACAGATTAGCATTGGACAAGATACCGGGGGAGTGGAATTGCCCCCAATATAGCCCGAGGGAATGTAGAACATCCACACTCTAGGTCAGAGAGTGTTGTTGCAATTTCTCATCTGTCTTAATGTCAGTACTGAGGGAGTGCTGCACTGTCTTAGGGTCAGTACTGAGGGGTGCCGCACTGTCAGAGGGTCAGTACTGAGGGGTGCCGCACTGTCTTAGGGTCAGTACTGAGGGAGTGCTGCACTGTCTTAGGGTCAGTACTGAGGGAGTGCTGCACTGTCAGAGGGTCAGTACTGAGGGGTGCCGCACTGTCTTAGGGTCAGTACTGAGGGGTGCCGCACTGTCAGAGGGTCAGTACTGAGGGAGTGCCGCACTGTCTTAGGGTCAGTACTGAGGGGTGCCGCACTGTCAGATGGTCAGTATTGAGGGAGTGCCGCACTGTCAGAGGGTCAGTACTGAGGGAGTGCTGCACTGTCTTAGAGTCAGTACTGAGGGGTGCCGCACTGTCAGAGGGTCAGTACTGATGGAGTGCTGCTCTGTCAGAGGGTCAGTACTGAGGGAGTGCCGCACTGTCTTAGGGTCAGTACTGAGGGAGTGCCGCACTGTCAGAGGGTCAGTACTGATGGAGTGCTGCTCTGTCAGAGGGTCAGTACTGAGGGAGTGCCGCACTGTCAGAGGGTCAGTACTGAGGGAGTGCTGCACTGTCAGAGGGTCAATACTGAGGGGTGCCGCACTGTCAGAGGGTCAGTACTGAGGGAGTGCTGCACTGTCAGAGGGTCAGTGCTGATGGAGTGCTGCTCTGTCAGAGGGTCAGTACTGAGGGAGTGCCGCACTGTCTTAGGGTCAGTACTGAGGGGTGCCGCACTGTCAGAGGGTCAGTACTGAGGGAGTGCCGCACTGTCAGAGGGTCAGTACTGATGGAGTGCTGCTCTGTCAGAGGGTCAGCGCTGATGGAGTGCTGCTCTGTCAGAGGGTCAGTACTGAGGGAGTGCCGCACTGTCAGAGGGTCAGTACTGAGGGAGTGCTGCACTGTCAGAGGGTCAGTACTGAGGGAGTGCTGCACTGTCAGAGGGTCAGTACTGAGGGAGTGCTGCTCTGCCAGAGGGTCAGTACTGATGGAGTGCTGCACTGTCAGAGGGTCAGTACTGAGGGAGTGCTGCACTGTCAGAGGGTCAGTACTAAGGGACTGCCGCACTGTCAGAGGGTCAGTACTGAGGGAGTGCCGCACTGTCAGAGGGTCAGTACTGAGGGAGTGCTGCACTGTCAGAGGGTCAGTACTGAGGGAGTGCTGCACTGTTAGAGGGTCAGTACTGAGGGAGTGCTGCACTGTCAGAGGGTCAGCACTGAGGGGTTCCGCACTGTCAGAGGGTCAGTACTGAGGGAGTGCTGCACTGTCAGAGGGTCAGTACTGAGGGAGTGCTGCACTGTCAGAGGGTCAGTACTGAGGGAGTGCTGCATCGTCAGAGGGTCAGTACTGAGGGAGTGTTGCACTGTCAGAGGGTCAGTACTGAGGGAGTGCCGCACAGTCAGAGGGTCAGTACTGAGGGAGTGCTGCTCTGTCAGAGGGTCAGTACTGAGGGAGTGCTGCACTGTCAGAGGGTCAGTGCTGAGGGAGTGCCGCACTGTCAGAGGGTCAGTACTGAGGGAGTGCCGCACTGTCAGAGGGTCAGTGCTGGAGGAGTCACTGTCATTGCTGAAGGACAGATTATTTGGTGATTGTCACATTGCTGTGTGTGAGATCTCGCTGTGTGAAAATTAGCTGTGGGGTTCTCAGTGTTACAATGCTGGCTGCACTCAGTAAGTATTTAGTTGGCAATGAAGCAACGGAGACTGAGACAGGCTGAGAAATGAAAGTGCTGGCTTTCTGCGGCTGGTGTCTGTGTTCACAGCAGCGAGGGTGGCACTCTATTCAGTGGCACGGCTGGTACCGGTGCGAGTGCAGCTTCCGTACCTGCCCTTGGGTAGCATGCCATCCTCCTTCCTCCAGTGTACAGTTGGGGTGGGGTCCCCTCGAGCCTCGCACTGGAACTCCACCGTCGCGTCCACCAGCACGACCTGACTGCTGGGCTTCTTCACGAAGGAAGGTCGCTCTGGGGAGAGCAGCAACAAGAGGAGGGGGGGGCATTAAATCAATCTCTCAACATCAGCGCAGTCCCCAGGCATCACCAATCAAAACAGAAACAACCCCTCAGCCTTCCGATCGTTCTCACCACTCCCCGGCTCATTTCTCCTCAGTCCCCTATTGGACTAATTAGCGATGATCTAATATTACCGACCCCAAGAGCCGAATTTCCCAGCTTTCCCTCCCCGCTAGCGGAATCTTCTCTCCCCATCGAAGTCAAAATGGAGGATTGAACATCTCGCTGCATTTTATGGCTCTTCCCCCACGCTGTGACTGGGCTGGAAATTTCTGCCTCTGGTTTGGTTTGGCACGGTGGCACAGTGGGTTAGCACTGCTGCCTCACAATGCCAGGGACCCGGGTTTGATTCCCGACTTGGGTCACTGTCTTTGTGGACTTTGCACATTCTCCCCGTGTCTGCGTGGGTTTCCTCCGGGTGTTCCGATCTCCTCCCACAGTCTGCAAGGCGTGTGGGTTAGATGGATTGGCCATGCTAAATTGCCCCTTAGTGTCAGGGGGACGAGCTGGGGTAAATGCATGGGGTTATGGGGATAGGGCCTGCGTGGGATTATGGTCGGTGCAGTGTCGATGGGCCGAAAGGTCTTCTTCTGCACTGTAGGGATTCTATGAAATTGAATTTTGGTTTGCCCCAGCAAGTGGAACTGTCTTCTCGCTGTCTACCCCATCGAAGCCCTGCATAAGTCACCTCTGGTCTTCCTCACGGATCTATCCCTGTCACCTGCCTGTTTCTCCTCTGCATGCTGCCTCTCACCTGCAGCATTAGCTTTCACACGTATCCTTTCAACACCCGACTCTCCCACAGCCGCCACCCCTCTCGACTCCTGCACTGTTGCTGAATGATCAGGTCGCTTATCCCACATCTGGGACCGGATGAGCAGGAATTTCCTCCAATTTAACACTGGGAAGGCTGAAGCTCCGGTGCTTCTGAGGGAAGGCTGTCGACCTGAAACGGTACCTCTGTTTCTCTCTCCGCTGATGCTGTCTGACCTGCTGAGTTTTTGCAACATTTCCTGTTTTGATTTCGCAGACAGTATTTTCTCCTTGTCTCACGATATAAATATGTTTTGTTTTTGTTTTAAAGCTATCTAAATCACCGCTTAAACTTCCCTCTCCTGGAGAAGAGATCCCCAGCCCTGTTCAATCTTTCTTGATCATCATGCCTGGTGTGATGCTGCTTTCACAAGCACCTTACAAATCCAGGATTCCTCTCGCATCTATAGAGTGGCACGGCGGCACAGTGGGTTAGCACTGCTGCCTCACAACGCCAGGGACCTCGGTCCGATTCCCGGCTTGGAAGACTGTCTGTGTGGACTTTGCACATTCTCCCCATGTCTGCGTGGGTTTCCTCCGGGTGCTCCGGTTTCCTCCCACACTCCAAAGGTTAGGTGGATTGGCCATGCGAAATTGCCCCTTAGATGTCCAAAGATAAATTGGTTCAATGGATTAGCCATGGTAAATGTGTGGGGTTATGGGGACAGGGCGGGGGAGAGGGGCTGTGTAAGGTACCCTGTCAGGGAGTCGTTGCAGATCTGATGGGCTGAATGGCCTCCTTCTGCGCTGTAGGGATTCTATGCAGCCTCATGCGATATCAAAAAGGATAAGAGCAGCAGACACATGGGAACACCACCACTTGCAAGTTCCCCTCCACACCATGCTGACTTGGAAATATATCGCCAATCCTTTGCAGTCACTGGAGGATCCTGGAACTCCCACCCTAACAGCACTGTGGGTGTACCTACACCTCATGGACTGCAGCGGTTCAAGAAGGCAGCTCACCACCACCTTCTGAAGGGGCAATGAGAGATATTATGTTAAAGTCTCAACAATTAATTATTGCAAACCCAAAACTGAATGCTGCAAATATTCAGCAGGTGAGGCAGGCAGTGTAATCGGAGAAAGTGAGAGTGAACCTTTCAGGGTCGATGAGTTTACCTGAATGTCAGTATTCGTGTGGTGATCAATGAGGGAGAGGAACAGGAAGGTGGAACTAACTCGCTTGCCTCGAGGGGTTCTATGACTGGGATAGAAAGTGATAACATTCCTCGCGCACAACTTTCTCCAACACTTTCTCCGGGCGGCATGGTGGCACGGTGGTTAGCACTGCTGCCTCACTGCGCCAGGGACCCGGGTTCGACTCCCAGCTTGGGTCACTGTCTGTGCGGAGTCTGCACGTTCTCCCCGTGTCTGCGTGGGTTTCCTCCGGGTGCTCCGGTTTAGAACATAGAACAGTACAGCACAGAACAGGCCCTTCGGCCCACGATGTTGTGCCGAACTTTATCTGAAACCAAGATCAAGCTATCCCACTCCCTATCATCCTGGTGTGCTCCATGTGCCTATCCAATAACCGCTTAAATGTTCCTAAAGTGTCTGACTCCACTATCACTGCAGGCAGTCCATTCCACACCCCAACCACTCTCTGAGTAAAGAACCTACCTCAGATATCCTTCCTATATCTCCCACCATGAAACCTATAGCTATGCTCCCTTGTAATAGCTCCATCAACCTGAGGAAATAGTCTTTGAACGTTCACTCTATCTATCCCCTTCATCATTTTATAAACCTCTATTAAGTCTCCCCTCAACCTCCTCCGCTCCAGAGAGAACAGCCCTAGCTCCCTCAACCTTTCCTCATAAGACCTACCCTCCAAACCAAACCAAACCAGGTTTCCTCCCACAGTCCAAAGATGTGTGGGTTTGATGGATTGGGGGACTAGCTCGGGTAAATGTATGCCTGCGTGGGATTGTGATCACTGCAGACTCGATGGGCCGAATGGCCTCCTTTTGCACCGCAGGATTCTATGATTCTAAAGCAACTTGATCATCCACTATTTCCTACCTCCTGTCTCTCCACCTTCTCTTCGGAGGTGCTGTCTCCGGGTATTTGGATACCACTCTGTGGGTTGGGACTATTCGCCACCGGGACTGGTCGCCTCGCCCAGGATTGCCCATCACTCTGTGACACTCGTACTCACCCAGAACTGTCAGCTCGCCCACTTCACTGTCCCGCTCGCCCACCATGTTGGTGCCCACACAGACGTACTTCCCCGCATCGCTTTTCCGCGTGTTGGTGATCATCAGCTTTCCTCCCCGAATCTGCCGGGTTCAACACAGATATCAGAATGTCAGCTCACTGTCTGGATCAGAATGGGGGTGGGACAGGGCTGGGTGGTTTAGGGAAGAGGGGTATAGCTGGGAGGTTGGAGGAGCAAGCAGAGCTTGGGTTTTGGGTAGGGGAATCAAGGGAGCTTTGGGGGTTCTTTTCAATTGTTCATTCATGAGATGTGGGCAAGGCCAACGTTTGTTGCCCATCTCTAATTGGCCTTGAACTGAGTGATTTGCTCGGCCATTTCAGGGGGTGGTTAAGAATCACCCACATTGCAGTGGGTCTGGAGTCACATGTAGGCCAGACCTCAGGGGCGGCACAGTGGTTAGCACTGCTGCCTCACAAGGCCAGGTACCCGGGTTCGATTCCCGGCTTGGGTCACTGTCTGTGTGGAGTTTGCACATTCTCCCCGTGTCTGCGTGGGTTTCCTCCGGGTGCTCCGGTTTCCTCCCACAGTCTGAAAGACGTGTTGGTTAGGGTGCATTGACCTGAACAGGCGCCGGGGTGTGACTGCGAGGGGACTTTCACAGTAACTTCATTGCAGTGCTAAGTAAGCCTACTTGTGACACTAATAAATAAGACTTAACCTTTTAAAAAAACGCCATTAATAAATTTAAGCCATCGTTCTGAGCCTGCCTCTCCTCAGGTCGCTGTCTGTGTGGAGTTTGCACATTCTCCCCGTGTCAGCGTGGGTTTCCTCCGGGTGCTCCAGTTTCCTCCCAGAGTCCAAAGATGTGTGGGTTAGGACGAGTGGCCATGCTAAATTGCTCCTGAGTGTCGGGGGGATTAGCGGGGTAAATGAGGGTTATGGGAATAGGGCCTGGGTGGGATTGTGGTCAGTACAGACTCGATGGGCCGAATGGCCTCTTTCTGCACTGTAGGGATTCTATGATTCTAACCCATCTTTCTAATGATACTTTGTCTCCAATCACAGACTTGGCTCGGAGGCATTGTATGGACATTGATGTGATTTGAGTTGATTTGATTTATTATTGTCACGTGTATTAACATACAGTGGAAAGTATTGTTTCTTGCGCGCTATACAGACAAAGCATACCGTTCATAGAGAAGGAAAGGAGAGAGTGCAGAATGTAGTGTTACAGTCATAGCGAGGATGTAGAGAAAGATCAACTTAATGGAAGGTCGGTCCATTCAAAAGTCTGACGGCAGGAGGGAAGAAGCTGTTCTTGAGTCGGTTGGTACGTGACCTCAGACTTTTGTATCTTGCGAAACAGTCCTGCAAACGATGTAAATTGTTGCTGCTGTTGGGGTTATTGTTGAGCTGAGGGAGGTTCAGGAGTGCTCAGATTGGAAAGAGAAAACTCCCTTTCAGTCTGTCACTTGCCCCAGCTGCAGACAGCAAGATTGCAGCGTGCGGCAGCAGGAACTAAACTCGGGGAGTTTTGTGTCATTAGGATTCACAATGTAATCAGGAAACTGCATCTGTCTCTCTCGGCCTCAGTGCCGTCCCGGCGTGTGAAATAGTTCGGCAAAGAGAGCTTAATTGAACAGGCAGGCTCTTAGCGAGAGTCCAGGCAACCTCTATTGAAACAGCACAATCTTCATTAAATAGATAAACTTTCCTCAGCCCTTCAAAGGGAATCGAATTCTCTGAACACAGTCCTCTTTTCCTGAACACAGTTGCCGCCTGAAACCTTTCCCGACGAACCAATTTCCCTGATTATGTATGAATAGATGGGTGGGGGAGGGAGGTGGGGGTGGGGGAGGGAGGTGGAGGTGGGGGAGGGAGGTGGGGGTGGGGGAGGGAGGTGGGGGTGGCGACCGGCTTTATTATGTGTTCACATATTCTCTGCTGCGACCGTAATGGGGCACCGACCGTTTTGAGTGTGCGCCCTTGACCCAAGTCATTTATATTACACCCATACCTTGTGGAGTGATTACAATCAGAGATGGACATGGTGGTGAGGAAGAGGGTGGCGCAAGTGGCAATGTCACTGGGCTAGCAATCAAGAGACTCAGGCTGACTTTCTGAGGACATGGGTTCAAATCCCATCCCGGCAGCTGGACGATCTTGAATGCAATTAATAAAATTTGGAATTGAAAACTGGTCTTATTAACCGTGACCATGCATCCTTGATTGCTGTAAATCCAGCTGGTCCAAAGATGTGCAGGTTAGGTTGATTGGCCATGCTAAATTTGCCCCTTAGTGTTCCAAGATGTGTAGATTAGGGGATAAGCAGATAAATATGTGGGGTTACGGGGATAGGGCCTGGATAGATTGCTCCGTCGGAGAATCTGTGCAGACTCGATGGGCTGAATGGCCTCCTTCTGCATTGTAGGGATTCTATGATTCTGTCGCTCTTACCTGGTCTGGTCTACATGTGACTCCAGACCCACAGCAAAGTGGTCGACTCTGAAATGCCCCTCTGAACTGGCCTGGCAAGCCATTCAGTTCAAGAGCAATTAGGGATGGACAATAAATTCTCCACACAGGTGGAGAAGGTGGTGAAGAAGGCATATGGTATGCTTGCCTTTATAGGACGGGGTATAGAGTATAAAAGCTGGAGTCTGATGATGCAGTTGTATAGAACGCTGGTTAGGCCACATTTGGAGTACTGCGTCCAGTTCTGGTCGCCGCACTACCAGAAGGACGTGGAGGTGTTAGAGAGAGAGTGCAGAGAAGGTTTACCAGGATGTTGCCTGGTATGGAGGGTCTTAGCTATGAGGAGAGATTGGGTAAACTGGGGTTGTTCTCCCTGGAAAGACGGAGAATGAGGGGAGATCTAATAGAGGTGTACAAGATTATGAAGGTGATAGATAGGGTGAACAGTGGGAAGCTTTTTCCCAGATCAGAAGTGACGTTCACGAGGGGTCACGGGCTCAAGGTGAGAGGGGCGAAATATAACTCAGATATTAGAGGGATGTTTTTTACACAGAGGGTGGTGGGGGCCTGGAATGCGCTGCAAAGTAGGGTGGTGGAGGCAGGCACGCTGACATCGTTTAAGACTTACCTGGATAGTCACATGAGCAGCCTGGGAATGGAGGGATACAAACGATTGGTCTCGTTGGACCAAGGAGCGGCACAGGCTTGGAGGGCCGAAGGGCCTGTTTCCTGTGCTGTACTGTTCTTTGTTCTTTAAATACTGGCTTTACCCCCAGTGACCCCACATCCCAGGAAATATTACCTTTCAGAAGGTCTGATTTGAAGGAGCACTGAGGTGTCCAAGGGTTTTGGGGTTAGAGACAGTTACAGAGTGAGGGAAGCATGAGGTCCTGGAACGATTTGAAAACAAAGATAAGAATTTTCAAACCAAGGTGTGGGGTGTTGCCTGACCAGGAGCCAGTGGGAGTTCCCTAGATCATTGTTCAAATCCTACAGAAGGGAAAAATGTATATTTATATAGCGCCATTCACAGCCTCAGGATGTCTCAGGACAAAGAACACAGAAAATTACAGCACAGGAACAGGCCCTTTGGCCCTCCATGCCTGCACCGACCATGCTGCCTGACTGAACTAAAACCCCCTACCCTCCGGGGACCATATCCCTCCATTCCATCCTATTCATGTATTTGTCCAGATGCCCCTTAAAAGTCACTATCATATCTGCTTCCACTACCTCCCCCGGCAGCGAGTTTCAGGCACCCACCACCCTCTGTGTAAAAAACTTGCCTCGTATATTTCCTTTAAACCTTGCCCCTCGCACCTTAAGCCTACGTCCCCTAGTAATTGATTCTTCCACCCTGGGAAAAAGCTTCTGACTATCCACTCTGTCCGAGCCCCTCAATCTTGTAGACTGCTATCAGGTTGCCCCTCAACCTCGAGCGTTCCAGTGAGAACAAAGACATCTGATAGCCAGGGAATACTTTTGAAATCACTACCATAACTTAGGGGCAACCAATTATGACACAGTAAAGTCCCACAAACAGCAACATGACATTGGCTGAGGGATAGACATTGATCTCAGCATAGGGGAACAACTTCCCAATTCCTCTTCAATATAGTGCCTGTGGGATCTTTCATAACTACAGGCGAGAGAGGCTTGGTTAAAATGTCAAGAAAATGGATACAGTGAGAAGTGGGATATGGGGAAGAAGGTGAGTAAGTGGCATAGAGCGACATGGGGAGATGGTGGGTGGGATAGAGTGACATGGGGAGATGATGGGTGGGTGGGATAGAGTGACATGGGGAGATGGTGGGTGGGATAGAGCGACACGGGGAGATGGTGGGTGGGTGGGATAGAGTGACATGGGGAGATGGTGGGTGGGTGGGATAGAGTGACATGGGGAGATGGTGAGTGGGATAGAGCGACACGGGGAGATGGTGGGTGGGTGGGATAGAGTGACATGGGGAGATGGTGGGTGGGATAGAGTGACATGGGGAGATGGTGGGTGGGATAGAGTGACATGGGGAGATGGTGGGTGGGATAGAGTGACATGGGGAGATGGTGGGTGGGATAGAGCGACACGGGGAGATGGTGGGTGGGATAGAGTGACATGGGGAGATGGTGGGTGGGATAGAGTGACATGGGGAGATGGTGGGTGGGATAGAGTGACATGGGGAGATGGTGGGTGGGATAGAGTGACATGGGGAGATGGTGGGTGGGATAGAGCGACACGGGGAGATGGTGAGTGGGATAGAGTGACATGGGGAGATGGTGGGTGGGTGGGATAGAGCGACATGGGGAGATGGTGGGTGGGTGGGATAGTGACACAGGGAGATGGTGGGTGGGTGGGATAGAGCGACACGGGGAGATGGTGAGTGGGATAGAGCGACCTGGGGAGATGGTGAGTGGGAGGGGATAGAGTGACATGGGGAGATGGTGGATGGGAGGGGATAGAGTGACATGGGGAGATGGTGGGTGGGTGGGATTGATCGACATGGGGAGATAATCTGATCATATAATTACTTTTTCCAGCTCTTAAATAAACTGCAGAGTGTGCAAGTTCAGCAACAACAAACTCTTGGTTCTTTTTCCCAGGGTGGAAGAGTCAATTACTAGGGGGCACAGATTTATGGTGCGAGGGGCAAGGTTTAAAGGAGATGTACGAGACAGAGTTTTTACACAGAGGGTGGTGGATGCCTGGAACTCGCTGCGGGGGAGGTAGTGGAAGCAGATACGATAGTGACTTTTAAGGGGCGCCTTGACAAATACATGAATAGGATGGGAATAGAGGGATATGGTCCCTGGAACGGTAGGGGGTTTTAGTTCAGTCAGGCAGCATGGTCGGTGCAGGCTTGGAGGGCCGAAGGGCCTGCTCCTGTGCTGTAATTTTCTTTGTTCTTTGCTTTCAGCGTCATAAATGAAACCTCCAGACCAGGTCGCCCTTGTGGTGGAAATTAAATTAAATTAAATCAATTAAACAAGTGAGGAACCAGTCACACCAGAGATTATCATCACTTTCCCTGCTAATTGGAAGCAGCCTAAACTAAACTGACTGCAGACCATTATCTAGCTGCCTGGTCCTGAGGGCGAGACACGGGTCAAAAGTTGCTTTCTCCGAGAAGTCCTTCTCCTTTCTCAGAAATAACGGGCATTCACCTCCCCCCCCCCCCCCCCCGCCCCCCCCCCCCCCCCCCCCCCCCCCCCCCAGCCTCGTGAAACACCAATTATTTTCTCACTTGTCCTGTGATCAATGAATACAGATGATTAGTTCTCTGCTGGCTTAGCTAGAACAGGGAGACTCATTAGCTACTTGCTAGCATGCACGTTATGTGTGACTGATAGCGAGGACCCCTTTCCACCCTAACTGTGCAGATAGATGTAAAGCAGTCAGATTCCTTGACAGGTAGGGATTCGACGAAAGGCCAGGTTTTCTCTCCGCATTATGAAGCTTCATTTGCTGCTTTCAACCCAAGCGAACCAGCCCTCATCAACCTTGCGTTTTTCTCAAGATTTGTTTTGCAATTTATCACAAGCTGTTGCAAGCAGAGGACACCGCAACGCCGCATGTGCTTTTCGCAGCTTCGGTACAAGGGCCATTTACAACAGGCTCCTCCATATCGAGCCAGGTTCAGCAGCAAAAGCCAGCAAAATGCTGCGGATCTAAATTAAACCGGAAAATGCTGGAAACACTCAGCAGGTCTGGCAGCATCTGCGGAGAGAGAAACAGAGTTAACGGTTTGAGTCCAATGTGATAGTCATCCAGCTCACGTTTCTCTCTCCACAGAGGCTGCCAGACCTGCTGCGTTTATCCAGCATCTTTTGATTTGATTTGATTTGTTATTATCACTGGGTTGCAGTGAAAAGTATTGTTTCTTGCACAGACAAAACATAGGGTTCATAGAGTATATAGGGGAGAAGGAAAGGAGAGGGTGCAGAATGTAGTGTTACGGTCATAGCAAGGGTGTAGAGAAAGATCAACTTAATATCCATTCAAGGTCCATCCAGGGCGGCACTGTGGCACTGCTGCCTCACAGCACCAGGGACCCGGGTTCAATTCCGGTCTTGGGTTACTGTCTGTGTGGAGTTTGCATGTTCTCCCCATGTCTGTGTGGGTTTCCTCCGGGTGCTCCGGTTTCCTCCCACACTCCAAAGATGTGCGGGTTAGGTTGATTGGCCATGCTAAATTGCCCCTTAGTGTCATGGGGACTAGCTGGAGTAAATGCATGGGGTTATGGGGATAGGGCGTGGGTGGGATTGTGGTCAGTGCAGACTCAATGGGCTGAATGACCTCCTGCTGTTCTGTATGATTCTATGAGAAGTCTGACAGCAGCAGGGAAGAAGCTGTTCTTGAGTCGGTTGGTACGTGACCTCAGACTTCTGTATCTTTTTCCCGACGGAAGAAGTTGGAAGAGAGAATGTCCGGGGTGCGTGGGGTCCTTAATTATGCTGGCTGCTTTCCCGAGGCAGTTGGAAGTGTAAACGGAGTTATTGGATGAGCAAGTTGTGTCAACTAACTAAAGATGATAAGGGAGGATTGACGAAGTAGACATGGAGAGGATGTTTCCTCTTGGAGGCCAATCTAGAACAAGAGGTCATAGTTTTAGGATAAGGGGTGGCCGATTTAAAACGGAGATGAGGAGGAATCACTTCCCTCAAAAGGTCCTGAATCTGTGGAATTCACTACCCCAGAGTGCGGTGGATGCCGGGACTTGGAGTAAATTTAAGGAAGAGATGGACAGATTTTTGATGAGTCAGGGTTTGGAGGGCTATGGAGAATGGGCAGGAAAATGGAGTTGAGGCCAAGATGAGATCAGCCATGATCATATTAAATGACAGAGTAGGCTCGAGGGGCTGAATGGCCGACTCCTGCTCCTAATTCTTTTGTTTTTATTAGGGCAATGTGTTTGATGCGATAGACAGGCACTCGGTAAAGTGCCATGTTGCACGCGTGTCTGCAAAGGCAAAGCCCATGGAATAAAATGGACAAGTGACAACATGGATCTGAAGTTAGCTGAGTCTCAGCATAGTGGGGAACAGTTCTTTTACTGACTGGAGGAATGTGGGGTTCCCCAGGGGTCGCTGTCTGGACCCCTCATTTTCTTTATAAGATATTAATGAGCTAATTCAGACTGTGCGGATGGTGTGAAACTTGGAAGTTTTGTGAACGTGAGGAGGATAGTGATAGACTTCAAGGAGACACAGACAGGTTCGTGGAATGGGCGGCTAAGTGGCAAGTGACATTTTTGTTTGAAGAATGAGGAAATGCAATATAAAATCAAGGTAAAATTCGAATAGGGGTACAGGAGCAGCGGGAGCCGGGAGTATTGTTGAATTGGAATAGGGGTACAGGAACAGCGGGAGCCGGGAGTATTGTTGAAAGAGGAAGGAAGGACAGGTTGATAATGTGATTAAAAAGACAAAGAGAATCCTTAGCTTTATAAATACAGTTAGAGTCATAGAGGTTTACAGCATGGAAACAGGCCCTTCGGCCCAACTTGTCCATGCTGCCCATTATTTTAAACCCCTAAACTGGTCCCAATTGCCCGCATTTGGCCCATATCCCTCTATACCCATCGTACCTATGTAACTGTGTCAATACTTTTTAAAAAGACAAAATTGTACCCGCCTCTACTATTACCTCTGGCAACTTGTTCCAGACACTCACCATCCTCTGTGTGAAAAAATTGCCCCTCTGGACCCTTTTGTATCTCTCCCCTTAAACCTATACCCTCTAATTTTAGACTCCCCTATCTTTGGGGAGTCTCGAGTACAGAAGCAGCTGTGATTGGTCTGTATAAAACAATGGTTTGGCCTCAATTGGATTATTGTGTCCAGTTCTAGGCACTGCACTTGTGGAGAATGTTGAAGGCCTTAGAAAGGGTGCAGAATAAATTCACAAGTATTATGCCAGAGACGTGGAACTCCAGTTTCGGTGCAGATTGGAGAAACTGGGGCTGTTCCGTTTGGAGAACAGAAAGCTGAGAGGAGATTCGATAGAGGATTTCAAAATCAAGAGGGCCCTGGACAGGGTAGTGGATAGGAACATAGGAGCAGGAGTAGGCCATTCAGCCCATCAAGCTTGTTCTGCCATCCAATACGATCATAGCTGATCATCCAGTTCAATGTCTTCCCCCACACTCTCCTCAAATCCCTTCACATCATTGGCCTTTAGAAATCTATCATTCTCTGCTTAAACATACTCAGTGACTGAGCTTCCACAGCCCTCTGGGGTAGAGAATTCCAAAGATTCACAACCCGCTGAGTAGAGTCGTGCTGCCGCTGTACAGAACCTTAGTTAGGCCTCATTTGGAATATAGTGTTCAATTCTGGTTGCCACACTACCCTAAGGATGTAGATGCTTTGGAAGGGGTACAGAAGAGGTTTACCAGGATGTTGCCTGCTCTGGAGGGTATTAGCTATGAGGAGAGGTTGGATAAACTTGGTTTGTTCTCACTGGAACGACGGAGGTTGAAGGGTGACCTGATAGAGGTTTACAAGATTATGAGTGGCATGGACAGAGTGGATAGTCAGATACTCTTTCCTTGGGCAGAAAAGTCAAGTACTCGGGGACATAGGTTTAAGGTGCGTGGGGGAAAGTTTAGAGGAGATGTGTGAGGGGCAAGTTTTTACACAGAGGGTGGTGAATGTCTGGAACGCGCTGCCCGGGGAGGTGGTGGGAGCAGTTACGATAGCGGCATTTAACGGGCATCCAGATGAATACATGAATAGGATGGGAAGGATACGGACTCCGTAAGTGCATATGGTTTTAATTTAGGCAGGCATCATGATCGGCGCAGGCTTGGAGGGCCGAAGGGCCTATTCCTGTGCTGTACTGTTCTTTGTTCTTTAAAACAAAATTCTCCTAATCTCGGTCCTAAGAGGCTTCCCCCTTACTTTCAAATTATGTCCCCTGGTTCTGGACTCCCTGTCGAAGGGAAACATCTTACCTGTATTTACCCTCGCTATCCCATTAATTATTTTGACGGTTCAATGCTATCACTTCTCTTTATTTGAGACTCTTGAGAATACCAGCCCGACTTCCCCAATCTCTCTTCGTGAGACAGTCTTGCCGTCCCCAGAAAAAGGCTGGTGAAATTCCATTGCACTCGCTCTATGACGATAATATCCTTCCCAAGGTAAGAGGACTATTATTGCACACAGTACTCCAGGTGCGGTCCCACCAAGCCTTTATACTATTGTACTCAAGTCCTCTTGCAATGAAGGCTAACGCACCATGAGCCTTCCTAATAAGGAGATACTGTTCCCATTGGTGCAAGCATTGAGAATGAGAGGGCAGGGATTTAAAATGATTGGCAGAAGAACTAACTCCAATTTGTGAAAAAAAACATATTTTTATACAGCGAGTGGTTAGGATCTGGAATGCACTGTCTGAGAGTGTGGTTGATGCAGATTCAATTGTGACATTCAAAGATACTGAATAATTATTTGAAGAGGAAATATTTCTGTGGGGGAAAGGTGGGGGAGGGGAAGGGGGTAAATCATTTTGTTCTCACATTAAAATAAACCTTTTGCTTATTTCTTTATACCTTTTGGGTATTCATGTTTAGAGGGAAGATCACACTTTTCTGGAAGCATGAGGAAGCTGGAGATACAGTTAATAACACAGGGTGCTGGGGGAGAGGGGTTACTGAGTGACAGTGTGAGGGAGCTGGGTTAACATCAGTACAGATACAGTCAGTAACACAGGGTGCTGGGGGAGAGGGGTTACTGAGTGACAGTGTGAGGGAGCTGGATTAACATCAGTAGAGATACAGGCAGTAACACAGGGTACTGGGGGAGAGGGGTTACTGAGTGACAGTGTGAGGGAGCTGGGTTAACATCAGTACAGATACAGTCAGTAACACAGGGTGCTGGGGGAGAGGGGTTACTGAGTGACAGTGTGAGGGAGCTGGATTAACATCAGTACAGATACAGTCAGTAACACAGGGTGCTGGGGGGAGAGGGGTTACTGAGTGACAGTGTGAGGGAGCTGGATTAATATCAGTAGAGATACAGTCAGTAACACAGGGTGCTGGGGGGAGAGGGGTTACTGAGTGACAGTGTGAGGGAGCTGGATTAACATCAGTAGAGATACAGTCACTAACACAGGGTGCTGGGGGGGAGTGGGGTTACTGAGCGACAGTGTGAGGGAGCTGGATTAACATCAGTAGAGATACAGTCAGTAACACAGGGTGCTGGGGGGGAGTGGGGTTACTGAGTGACAGTGTGAGGGAGCTGGATTAACATCAGTCGAGATACAGTCAGTAACACAGGGTGCTGGGGGGAGAGGGGTTACTGAGTGACAGTGTGAGGGAGCTGGATTAACATCAGTAGAGATACAGTCAGTAACACAGGGTGCTGAGGGAGAGGGGTTACTGAGTGACAGTGTGAGGGAGCTGGATTAACATCAGTAGAGATACAGTCAGTAACACAGGGTGCTGGGGGAGAGGGGTTACTGAGTGATAGTGTGAGGGAGCTGGATTAACATCAGTAGAGATACAGTCAGTAACACAGGGTGCTGGGGGGAGAGGGGTTACTGAGTGACAGTGTGAGGAAGCTGGATTAACTTCAGTAAAGATACAGTCAGTAACACAGGGCGCTGTGTAGGAGAGGGGTTACTGAGTGACAGTGTGAGGGAGCTGGATTAACATCAGTAGAGATACAGTCAGGAACACAGGGCGCTGTGTAGGAGAGGGGTTACTGAGTGACAGTGTGAGGGAGCTGGATTAACATCAGTAGAGATACAGTCAGTAATACAGGGTGCTGGGGGAGAGGGGTTACTGAGTGACAATGTGAGGGAGCTGGATTAACATCAGTCGAGATACAGTCAGTAACACGGGGTACTGGGGGGAGAGGGGTTACTGAGTGACAGTGTAAGGGAGCTGGATTAACATCAGTACAGATACAGTCAGTAACACAGGGGGCTGGAGGGAGAGGGGTTACTGAGTGACAGTGTGAGGGAGCTGGATTAACATCAGTAGAGATACAGTCAGTAACACAGGGGGCTGGAGGGAGAGGGGTTACTGAGTGACAGTGTGAGGGAGCTGGATTAACATCAGTACAGATACAGTCAGTAACACAGGGTGCTGGGGGGAGAGGGGTTACTGAGTGACAGTGTGAGGGAGCTGGATTAACATCAGTACAGATACAGTCAGTAACACAGGGTGCTGGGGGGAGAGGGGTTACTGAGTGACAGTGTGAGGGAGCTGGATTAACATCAGTAGAGATACAGTCAGTAACACAGGGCGCTGGAGGGAGAGGGGTTACTGCGTGACAGTGTGAGGGAGCTGGATTAACATCAGTAGAGATACAGTCAGTAACACAGGGGGCTGGAGGGAGAGGGGTTACTGAGTGACAGTGTGAGGGAGCTGGATTAACATCAGTAGAGATACAGTCAGTAACACGGGGTGCTGGGGGGAGAGGGGTTACTGAGTGACAGTGTGAGGGAGCTGGATTAACATCAGTACAGATACAGTCAGTAACACAGGGTGCTGGGGGGAGAGGGGTTACTGAGTGACAGTGTGAGGGAGCTGGATTAACATCAGTACAGATACAGTCAGTAACACAGGGGGCTGGAGGGAGAGGGGTTACTGAATGACAGTGTGAGGGAGCTGGATTAACATCAGTAGAGATACAGTCAGTAACACAGGGCGCTGGAGGGAGAGGGGTTACTGCGTGACAGTGTGAGGGAGCTGGATTAACATCAGTACAGATACAGTCAGTAACACAGGGTGCTGGGGGAGAGGGGTTACTGAGTGACAGTGTGAGGGAGCTGAATTAACATCAGTACAGATACAGTCAGTAACACAGGGTGCTGGGGGGAGAGGGGTTACTGAGTGACAGTGTGAGGGAGCTGGATTAATATCAGTAGAGATACAGTCAGTAACACAGGGTGCTGGGGGGAGAGGGGTTACTGAGTGACAGTGTGAGGGAGCTGGATTAACATCAGTAGAGATACAGTCACTAACACAGGGTGCTGGGGGGGAGTGGGGTTACTGAGTGACAGTGTGAGGGAGCTGGATTAACATCAGTAGAGATACAGTCAGTAACACAGGGTGCTGGGGGGGAGTGGGGTTACTGAGTGACAGTGTGAGGGAGCTGGGTTAACATCAGTACAGATACAGTCAGTAACACAGGGCGCTGGGGGGAGAGGGGTTAGTGAGTGACAGTGTGAGGGAGCTGGATTAACATCAGTACAGATACAGTCAGTAACACAGGGTGCTGAGGGAGAGGGGTTACTGAGTGACAGTGTGAGGGAGCTGGATTAACATCAGTAGAGATACAGTCAGTAACACAGGGTGCTGGGGGGAGAGGGGTTACTGAGTGACAGTGTGAGGAAGCTGGATTAACTTCAGTAAAGATACAGTCAGTAACACAGGGCGCTGTGTAGGAGAGGGGTTACTGAGTGACAGTGTGAGGGAGCTGGATTAACATCAGTACAGATACAGTCAGTAACACAGGGTGCTGGGGGAGAGGGGTTACTGAGTGACAATGTGAGGGAGCTGGATTAACATCAGTAGAGATACAGTCAGTAATACAGGGTGCTGGGGGAGAGGGGTTACTGAGTGACAATGTGAGGGAGCTGGATTAACATCAGTAGAGATACAGTCAGTAACACGGGGTACTGGGGGGAGAGGGGTTAGTGAGTGACAGTGTGAGGGAGCTGGATTAACATCAGTAGAGATACAGTCAGTAACACAGGGTGCTGGGGGAGAGGGGTTACTGAGTGACAGTGGGAGGGAGCTGGATTAACATCAGTACAGATACAGTCAGTAACACAGGGTGCTGAGGGAGAGGGGTTACTGAGTGACAGTGTGAGGGAGCTGGATTAACATCAGTAGAGATACAGTCAGTAACACAGGGTGCTGGGGGGAGAGGGGTTACTGAGTGACAGTGTGAGGAAGCTGGATTAACTTCAGTAAAGATACAGTCAGTAACACAGGGCGCTGTGTAGGAGAGGGGTTACTGAGTGACAGTGTGAGGGAGCTGGATTAACATCAGTACAGATACAGTCAGTAACACAGGGTGCTGGGGGAGAGGGGTTACTGAGTGACAATGTGAGGGAGCTGGATTAACATCAGTAGAGATACAGTCAGTAATACAGGGTGCTGGGGGAGAGGGGTTACTGAGTGACAATGTGAGGGAGCTGGATTAACATCAGTAGAGATACAGTCAGTAACACGGGGTACTGGGGGGAGAGGGGTTAGTGAGTGACAGTGTGAGGGAGCTGGATTAACATCAGTAGAGATACAGTCAGTAACACAGGGTGCTGGGGGAGAGGGGTTACTGAGTGACAGTGTGAGGGAGCTGGATTAACATCAGTACAGATACAGTCAGTAACACAGGGTGCTGGGGGAGAGGGGTTACTGAGTGGCAGTGTGAGGGAGCTGGATTAACATCAGTACAGATACAGTCAGTAACACAGGGTGCTGGGGGAGAGGGGTTACTGAGTGACAGTGTGAGGGAGCTGGATTAACATCAGTAGAGATACAGTCAGTAACACAGGGTGCTGGGGGAGAGGGGTTACTGAGTGACAGTGTGAGGGAGCTGGATTAACATCAGTAGAGATACAGTCACTAACACAGGGTGCTGGGGGAGAGGGGTTACTGAGTGGCAGTGTGAGGGAGCTGGATTAACATCAGTACAGATACAGTCAGTAACACAGGGTGCTGGGGGGGGAGAGGGGTTACTGAGTGACAGTGTGAGGGAGCTGGATTAACATTGGTAAATGACAAGTGGCAAATAACATTCGCGCCAAACAAATGCCATGCAATGACCATCACCAATAAGAGACACTCTAACCACCGTCTCTTAACATTCAATGGCGTAATCATCACTGAATCCCCCACTGTCAACATCCGTGGGGTTGCCATTGACCAGAAACTCAACTGGACTCACTACATTAACACAGTGGCTACAAGTGCAGGTCAGAGGCTACGAATACTGCAGCGAGTAACTCACCTCCTGACTCCCCAGAGCCTGTCCACCATCTACAAGACACACGTCAGGACTGTGATGGAAACTCCAGTGGATAGGCAATGGCAGGCATTTAAAGAATAAATAGGTGAACTCCAGAAGTTGTTTATTCTTGTTTGGTGCAAGAGGGGTAAGGGAATTGTAGCCAAACCATGGCTTACAAGGGAAATTAGAGATAGTATCAGATTGAAGGAAGAAGCATTCAACTTGGCAAGAAAAAGCAATAGGCCCGAGGATTGGGAGCAGTTTAAAATTCAGCAAAGGAGGACCAAGGGATTGATTAAGAAGGGAAAAATAGAGTATGAAAGTAAGCTAGCAGGGAACATAAAAACTGACTGTGAACGTTTCTACAAATATGGAGGACTCCCAGGGATACTCCGTGCCAACTGTATACTACTGTGCCACCCGCCACCTCTGCTGGCTCTGTCCTGCTGATGGGACAGGACATACTCAGGCATTGCGATGGTGGTGACTGGGCCATTATTTGCAAGGTATGATTCCATGAATATGACTGTGTCAGGCTGTTGTTTGGCTGGTCTGTCGGACAGCTGTCTCAGTTTGGCACAAACCCCCAGATGTTAGTAAGGAGGACTTTGCAGGGCCAACACTGTGGTATCCCGGGCTGAGGTAAGCACTGTGTGGCCCATCCAGTTCATTCTATTTTGTCAGCTTTGACACAACTGAGCAGTTTGCTCGGCCATTTAGGAGTCAACCACGTTACTGTGGGTCTGGAGTCACATGTAGGCCAGGCCAGGTAAGGATGGCAGATTTCCTTCCCTGAATGGTGTTAGTGAACAAGATAGGTTTGTCCTGATAATCAATTTCTGGTCGCCATTAACAAGATTAGCTTCTATTCAGATTTATGAATTGAGTTGACACCTGGTGGGAGCTGAATCCTTGTTCCCAGAGCATTCGCCTGCGCTCCTGCATTGCTCGGCCAGTAACAATACCACTCTGCCCCACTGCCTCCCTCACCACTTCTGTTCTTCTTGCAAGTCTTCTGCTGGTTAAGAATGATCAGCCTGTTCCAGAACCCTCCCAATTTTCTTCTTTTCCTTTAAGCTCTCAGTTAGATTTGGGCTGCTAAATATATTCCCTCAGACATCCTTTCGTTAAGTGAAGATGTGAATCTATCCCTGCATTACCCAATCGTGTACCACAATCACTAACTCATCCATCAAACCAACATCAATAAAATTAGATTAACTGTTGTTCCTCCTGTCTCTGTCTGTGGGACTTCACCGTATCACATTCGCCCCAGTGACAACAATTATCTCAACACATGACAAAGCAACTCATTGTGTGTCAAAGTGCTTTTGGACATTTTTAAGAGAAGTGACTTAAGTGTGAAATAAAAGTAAGTATTTCATTCACCGCACTGGGTGTGAACTGCACCGTAACTAATGTTGTGTTTCACCCAGCCCTTAAGCACCCGACAATTCCTTCTCACCACACCAGATGTAAGATTGTTTGCCAATGTGTTCTTCAACAGTGCTTGGTATCTAACTTGTCAGGCCAGAAAAGATAACAGGTGCAGTGTGATAGTGGTTGTTTCACTGGACAAATAATCCAGAGGCACTGGGTGGGATTTTATGACTTCACTCGTCCCAAAACTGTAAGATCCCGCCCGAGGTCAACAGAACTTCCCATTGTTCCCCCGTCGCCCGCTCCGATTCCCGTGGCGGGCGGGATGGTAAAATTCCAGCCAGTAAGTCAACAAAGAACAAAGAACAGTCCAGCACAGGAAACAGGCCCTTCGGCCCCCCAAGCCTGTGCCGCTCCTTGGTCCAACTAGACCAATCGTTTGTATCCCTCCATTCCCAGGCTGCTCATGTGACTATCCAGGTAAGTCTTAAACGATGTCAGCGTGCCTGCCTCCACCACCCTACTTGGCAGCGCATTCCAGGCCCCCACCACCCTCTGTGTAAAAAACGTCCCTCTGATATCTGAGTTATACTTCGCCCCTCTCACCTTGAGCCCGTGACCCCTCGTGATCGTCACCTCCGACCTGTGAAAAAGCTTCCCACTGTTCACCCTATCTATACCCTTCATAATCTTGTACACCTCTATTAGATCTCCCCTCATTCTCCGTCTTTCCAGGGAGAACAACCCCAGTTTACCCAATCTCTCCTCATAGCCAAGACCCTCCATACCAGGCAAGCCCCACAAATGCAAATGGAGCAAACACATGAATGAAATCTGGAATTGAAAGCGATTCTTAGTAATCGTGACCCGGTGTGAAAAGCCATCTGGGTCACTAATGTCCCTTCAGGGAAGGAAATCTGCCGTCCTTACCTGGTCTGGCCTACATGCAATGTGGATGACTCTTAACTGCCCTCTGAAACGGCCGAGCGAGACACTCAGTTATATTCCAGAAGGCCGCCTTCTTTAGGGCAAGTAAAGATGGATAATAAATGTTGGCTTTACCCATGACACACACACATCCTGTGTCTTGGTTCTTGGCAATAGGTTTGGGACAGATTCCAAAATCCTGACAAAGCTTTAGTTTGGAGTTGAGTCATGTGGACAAAGATCGCAGCTTCACCGGTTAATCTGGTTCATAGAAATCATAGAAACCCTACAGTGCAGAAAGAGGCCATTGAGCCCATCGAGTCTGCACCGACCACAATCCCACCCAGGCCCTACCCCCATATTCCTATACATTTACCTGCTAACCCCTCTAACCTACCATCTCAGGGCACTAAGGGGCAATTTTAGCATGGCCAATCAACCTAACCCGCACATCTTTGGACTGTGGGAGGAAACCGGAGCACCCGGAGGAAACCCATGCAGACACGAGGAGAATGTGCAAACTCCACACAGACAGTGACCCAAGCCGGGAATCGAACCCGGTCCCTGGAGCTGTGAAGCAGCAGTGCTAACCCACTGTGCCACCGTGCCGCCCCCAGGTTCAGTGATGTCTGTTAATTTAGACTTATTGGGCAGGATGCTGGGGCACTCCTTTGCCTTATTTTATGTCCAAATAATTCACAAGAATGGTACCAGGGATGAGGAACTTTTGATTTGATTTATTATTGTCACATGTATTAACATACAGTGAAAAGTATTGTTTCTTGCGCGCTATACAGACAAAACATACCGTTCATAGAGAAGGAAAGGAGAGAGTGCAGAATGTAGTGTTACAGTCATAGCTCGGGTGTAGAGAAAGATCAACTTAATGCAAGGTAAGTCCATTCAAAAGTCTGACGGCAGCAGGGAAGAAGCTGTTCTTGAGTCGGTTGGTACGTCACCTCAGACTTTGGATTCATGTCCCTGAAGTTCTTTGTATCTTTTTCCCAAAGGAAGAAGGTGGAAGAGAGAATGTCCGGGGTGCGAGGGGTCCTTAATTATGCTGGCTGCTTTGCCGAGGCAGCGGGAAGTGTAGACAGTGTCAATGGATGGAAGGCTGGCTTGCGTGATGGATTGGGCTACATTCATGACCTTTTGTACTTGTTACATTACAGAAGTTTGGACTGTTCTTTTTGGAGAAGAGAAGGTTGAGGGGAAATTTGATCGAGGTGTTCAACATAGTGAGAGGGGTCTGGACAGAGGTGGTTAGAGAGAAACTGTTCCCATTGGTGGAAAGATTGAGAACAAGAGGACAAGAAGACGTGAGAAGAAATGTTTTCACTCAGCGAGTGGTCAGGATCTGGAGTGTGCTGTCTGAGAGCTTGGTTGAGGCAGCTTCAACGGAGGCATTCAAAACGGAATTGGAACAGTATCTGAAAAGAAGAATGTGCAGGATTATGGGGAGAAGGTGGTGGAGCGGCAGAAGGTAACTTGCTCCTTCGGTGAGCCAGCACAGACAGATGAGGCCAAATGGCCACCTTCTATGCTGTAACGATTCTGTGAACTGAAAGAGAGACAAGGCCTCTGATATCTAATGTGGAGGAGAACAGCTTTGGGATGCAGTGGTCCCTCTGAACTGTACTGAAGTGTGGTCGGGGGGATAGCTCTCTCTCCCTCTTACGACTGTGGATTCATGTCCCTGAAGTTCTTGAGCAAGTAATGCAGACTTTGCTGCTGGCATCGTCATGGAGGGAATGCTACACTGTCAAAGGCGCTGTCTTTCAGATGACTTATATCTTGTAACCAAGGGCCCATCTGTCCTCGCTAGTGGAGATAAATGATTCCACGGCACTACTTCAAAGAGATCGGTTAGCTTAGTTGACTTGAGTTGGATGCATTAACGGCGTGGCTTCAATGCTGTACTGGCCAAGTTCATTCACAGATACCGTGTGATGCACTACCAATTACAACGCGAAGACTTCTGAGAGTGAGGGAAAACTAATAGGCTTTTATTCACTGAGAACAGGAGCACACCCTTGTAGCTGACGTGGCCTGAACTGAGGCAAGGAGGAGGGACCATCACCTTTATACCCCACTCTGGGTGGAAAGGGAGGGGTCCCAGGTAGAAAGGGAGGAGTCTCGGGCCAGGTGCAGCATGGGTGTGTCCAGGTACATACTTGTAGTAACAGTGGTTCACCACACCGTGGCTCTTTGTTTTTCTCTCTGCTCGCAGAGTGGGGCCCCTCAATCATCTCTCTCATGGAGAGAGATCCTGTCTCCCTCTGTGGACCATAACGAACTACCTCAAAAATGAGCAGTGTCCTGGCCAATATTCATCCCTCAATCAACATCACTTACAGCACAGACTATCTAGTTCGGTACAGTAGCATAGTGGTTAGCACTGCTGCCTCACAGCGCCAGGGACCCGGGTTCAATTCCGGCCTCGGGTGACTGTCTGTGCGGAGTTTGCACGTTCTCCCCGTGTCTGTGTGGGTTTCCTCTGGGTGCTCCGGTTTCCTCCCACAGTCCAAAGATGTGCAGGGTAGGTTGATTGGCCATGCTAAATTGACCTTAGTGTCGGGGGATTAGCAGGGTAAATCTGTGAAGCTACGGGAATAGAACCTGGGTGGGATTGTGGTCGGTGCAGACTTGATGGGCCGAATGGCCTCCTTCTGCAGGGATTCTAAGATTCAGGGCAGAATTTTACCACACGTCCGCCCGAGGTTCGTACGATTCCGCCCGAGGCCAACAGAGAATGCCATTCTCCAAGCCTTGCCTGTCCGCGGAATCAGGGCAGGCGTGCCGGTAAAATTCTGGCCTATGTCTCAGTGCTATTTGTGGAAGCTTGCTGTGCACAAATTTGGGCCACCGCCCCCCTCCTCCCTCCGCCCCCCCCCCCCTTTCCCCCCCAACCTCCAGAAAAGCAGTTTTCTAAAGTACTTCTACGGCTGTAAAGCGCTTTGGGATGTCCTGGGGTTGGGAAAGGTGCTATGTAAATGCAAGTTCTTTGCTGAGGCCTTGGGAGAGTTTAGTTCCTCTCTTGCCTACCTTGGTTGTCAGGGTGAAGGGAGGGAGCGACGCACCCTTATTTGATCTCAGCAACTCTGTCAGCTGAAGGTGCTGTGTAATCAGCCTCGGAGTGCCTGCTAGCAAAAGCAGTTGAAACCTCAGTCACCTCCTTCACCCGCAAGCCTCAGCAAGGCCCGAAAACTTAATTAGTTCCATCGTGCAGCAGGGAGGGGGAGTTTGAAGTTAAATTAATCCGTTTCTTTCAAGATGCAGAGATGTTGTAGCATTCCTCAGCCAGGTGAGAGCTGTTGTGTGAATGTTTGGGCAGGAGGTGTTTTTCAGGTGTCTTTAAACAAGGCAGCCTATGCTTCCTCAGAGGCAGGTGATTAGGAGGGTGGGAGGGAAGGGCCAGGATGACATCAAAGGCCACAGGTGCGGACGCACTTCTTCCACATAGTCAGACCTTTGTTCTGGCAGGGGGACAGGCGGCAGGGATGACAGTAGCAACACATTAGCAAAGCTTTAGCCGCTGCATTATTTCACTCTCCCCCCCACCCCCCCCCCTCCCCCACCCTGACCAGGACGATGGACACAAAGAAAGAAGATGGCAAAGTAATTCACACCATTGGACACCCCAAAGCACATAGCCGCTGCCTTTTCTATATCACAGCAGTGACCACACTGCAAGAGGAGGGTCGTGAATGTAGCCCAGTCCATCAGGCAAACCAGCCTCCCATCCATTGGCTCTGTCTACACTTCCCGCTGCCTCAGCAGAGCAGCCAGCATAATTAAGGACCCCCCGTACCCCAGACATTCTCTCTTCCACCTTCTTCCGTCGGGAAAAATATACAAAAGTTTGAGGTCACGTACCAACCGACTCAAGAACAGCTTCTTCCCTGCTGCTGTCAGACTTTTGAATGGACTTACCTCACATTAAGTTGATCTTTCTCTACACCCTAGCTGTGACTGTAACACTACATTCTGCACTCTCTCCTTTCCTCATCTATGAACGGTATGCTATGTCCGTATAGAGTGCAAGAAACAATACTTTTCACTGTATACTAATACATGTGACACTAATAAATCAAATCAAATCATGGCTGAAGTGCAGTTTGAGGTGTCCTGAGATTGGGGAAGGAAGCTATAGGAATGCAAGCCCTTACTTTTTGAGTAGTTAATTGTGTGTGTGTGTGTGCGCGTGCGCGTGTGCGTGGAGGTCAGGGCAGCCAGAATTTGGGAGAATAATTCAATCTTTATGATTGATCCCTCTATTTAAGATACTGAAGCAATGTCAGAAAAGTGGAACAATAGCAGGAGAGTGTAACTAACTGGCGTTTTTTTTCTAAACTGCCTTCAGCAATGTTCTCTGTGCCAGAAGTGTCAGCTTCGTCTCGGGATGACACTTTGTCTTTCGGTTGCCAAGTGCAGGGCTGATGATTGCATCCTGGCTTCCGATCTGAGGCGAGTTGCTTGCTGACTTACTGAAACCAAGGTTTCTAGATTATGGATAACAAATAACATTCTGACATTCCCTCCCTCAATCTCTCCATCTCCCTTTCCTCCTTTAAGGGGCGGCACGGTGGCACAGTGGTTAGCACAGCTGCCTCACAGTGCCAGGGACCCAGGTTCGATTCCCGGCTTGGGTCGCCGTCTGTGTGGGGTCTGCACATTCTCCCCATGTCTGCGTGGGTTTCCTCCGGGTGCTCCGGTTTCCTCCCACATTCTGAAAGACGTGCTGGTTAGATGCATTGACCCAAACAGGTGTCAGGCTATGGCGACTCGGGGAATTTCACAGTAACTTCATTATAGGAAGGATGTGGAAAAGATCGAAAGGGTGCAGAGGAGATTTACAAGGATGTTGCCTGGATTGAGTGGCATGCCTTATGAGGATAGGCTGAGGGAGCTCAGTCTTTTCTCCTTGGAGAGACGTAGGATGAGAGGAGACCTAAAAGAGGTATATAAGATGTTGAGAGGCATAGATCGGGTGGACTCTCAGAGGCATTTTCCCAGGGTGGAAATGGCTGCTACGAGAGGACACAGGTTTAAGGTGCTGGGGGGTAGGTACAGGGGAAATGCTAGGGGGAAGTTTTTCACGCAGAGGGTGGTGGGCGAGTGGAATCGACTGCCGTCAGTGGTGGTGGAGGCAAACTCAATAGGGTCTTTTAAGAGACTCCTGGATGAGTACATGGGACTTAATAGGATGGAGGGTTATAGGTAGGCCTAAAAGGTAGGGATATGTTCGGCACAACTTGTGGGGCCGAAGGGCCTATTTTGTGCTGTAGTTTTTCTATGTTTCTTCTATGTTTCATTGCAGTGTTAAAAAAGCCTTACTTGTGACTAATAAATTTACTTTAACTTTAAAAGATGCTCCTTAAAAGCCTTTGAGCGATCTTTTGGTCACATGGTCTGATATTGCCTTATCTGGCTGGATGCTCCTGGAAAGCATTTTGGGACATTTTACCACGTTAAGGCGCTATATGAATGCAAGTTCCTGTTGTTGCTGTCTGAAAAAGATTTTGTTTGATGCAAACATCGTACACAAACTTTCACACATTGAATCTGGAGCAGCAGCAAAAAAAAACCCCACTGGATTATTCTACTCTTTATGGTATTTACATTCCTCACAAACCTTCTTACACTATTTATTAGTTCTTTCCCATCCTATCCTGGTACTCCTTCATTCCCTGAGTCACCAACAATTAGTCATTTTTCTGATTTATTATTCCCAAAACTCCTCACAGGAAGGTAAACACACAGAACTGAATTTAACTCGGACAGAAGTCGGGGGGCGGTGGGTTGGAAGTGGAGATCTGTCCGGTCCGACCACTCAGAGTTCAGGACGAAGGGTCTTCCAGACTCAAAACGTTGGCTCTATTCTCTCTCCACAGATGCTGTCAGACTTGCTGAGATTTTCCAACTTTTTTTTTCACCCCAGACTTACATTCCCAGAAGTCCATTCCAATGGTAATCTTGTCATTGAAGGTAGGAGATCAATCCTCAGGAGGGATTAACATGTCATTAATGGCTTCTCAAAGATGGTATCCCTGTCTCAGCTACTCTGCAAATGGTCCACAGCATTGCAACAAGGCTGGGGGGATGAGATGGTAAGAAGTCTCACAACACCAGGTTAAAGTCCAACAGGTTTATTTGGTAGCAAATACCATAAGCTTTCGGAGCACTGCTCCTTCGTCAGATGGAGTGGAAATGCCAGAGTTAAAATCGGCTACCCACTTTGGTAGCAATAATAGGAAGACAGATTATTACTTGAATGAGTGTAAATTGAGAGACATGGATACTCAACGAGACCTTGGTGTTCTTGTGCATCATTTGCTGAAAGTAAGCGTGCAGGTACAGCAGGCAGTAAAGAAGGCAATTGGTATGTTGGCCTTCATAGTGAGAGGATTTGAGTGTGGGGATAGGGATGTTTTGCTGCAATTGTATAGGGCGTTGATGAGGCCACACCTGGAGTATTTGTGCAGTTTTGGTGTCCTTATCTGAGGAAGGATGTCCTTGCTATAGAGGGAGTACAGCGAAGGTTTACCAGGCTGATTCCTGGGATGGCAGGTCTGTCATATAAGGAGAGATTAAGTCGGTTAGGATTATATTCACTGGAGTTAAGAGGAGTGAGAGGAGATCTCATAGAAACATATAAAATTCTAACAGGGTTAGACAGGGTAGATTCAGAAAGAATGTTCCCGATGTGGGAGAGTTCAGAACTCGGGGTCATAGTTTGAGGATAAGGGGTAAACCTTTTAGAACTGAGGTGAGGAGAAATTTCTTCACCCAGAGGGTGGTGAATGTGTGGAATTCACTCCCACAGAAAGTAGTTGAGGCCAAAACGTTGTCTGATTTGAAGAAGAAATTAGATATAGCTCTTGGGGCTAAAGGGATCAGGGGATATGGGAGGAAGGAGGAATCAGGATATTAAATTTGATGAATGATCAAGATGAATGGTGGAGCAGGCTCTAAGGGCCGAATGGCCTACTCCTGCTTCTAGTTTCCATGTTTCTATGGAACTATTGAATTTTCCAGTTTCTCCAGTTAAGAGTGGCTATGGGTGGGATTTTCTGGCCGCGCTCGCCCCGATACTAGAAAATCCCACCCGCCCATCTGCCCTCCACCCGCTACAATTCTCCTGGCGGGCAGAACGGAAAATTCACCCCAATATCTTCAAGACTAAATGCATGGCAGACTTGATTTCTGTTCCGACATTGGGAAGATAGGCGTGGATGTATTAAACTCCTTATTGCCTCTTTCGGAAATATTCAGCAAATAATTCAGCATTGCATGAACTGCACAGAGATACAATGTCTGTCATGCAGGCAAATGCCACAAAGCAAGCGAAGAGAAAATATAACTTGAGTATTGCTGAAAAAAAGAGACACGTCGAAGCTTTTCATCTTGTGCTCATCAGAACAATCGCAAGATTCCAAACTCATGGCCACTTCCATCAAGAAGGGCAAGGGCAGCAGATACATGGGAATACCCCCACCTACAAGATCCCCTCCGAGCCACTCACTATCCTGACTTGGAAATATATCGCCGTTCCTCTGCAGTCGCCGTGTCAACCCACAGCACATGGACTGCAGCGATTCAAGAAGGCAGCTCACCACCGCCTTCTCAAGGGCAACTAGGGCTTGGGTAATAAATGCTGGTTAGGTGCATTAACCATGCTCAATTCGCCCTCAGTGTACCTGAACAGCGCTGGAGTGTGGCGACTAGGGGATTTTCACAGTAACTCCATTGCAGTGTTCATGTAAGTCTTACTTGTAAATAAATAAACTTAAATAAACTTATGGAAAGGAAAGGTTTAATGGGATATGGGCCAAATGCAGGCAAGTGGGGTTAGCTTAGATAGGCGTTTTGGTCGGCGTGGACCAGTTTAGGCTGAAGGGCCTCTCTCCGTGCCGGAGATTCTATGAATGAATAGGCAGGTGAGTGGACAGTTCATCAGTTGAGGTAAACGCAATGAAGTGCCCAATTTTACCGTGATCCGTTCGTCCTTATCGTCCAAAAGAACGTTGTCCTTTTTCCAAGAGATGGTTGGCTCGGGATGTCCGCGGGGAGGTTGGCATTCCATGATGGATGGTTCGCCAGCTGCGACCATGACGTCGGTAGGGTTCTGTCTGAAATCATCCCGGAGAACTGGAGAGAAGAGACAGAGGGTTTCGTTAATAAAGTGTCTCGTAAAAAGGGTAAACTCAGGACATTGTGTTCAGACAGCAGGAGGAGACATAGTTTGCACAGTTTAACACATTGTTCCCTGCAATGTGAAACTCCCTCAATCATCCTAAGGTTCAGCTGTCATCAGTAAATTCATGGTCCACCACTGGTGACCGCAGATTCCAACCCCACAGGCACACTCTACAAATCTGTGGGACTGAACATATCTCAATACTAACCCATTGTGGATCACAAACAGGAATCTACCAATGTATCCCAGTGTTATACAGTGAAAGACCCGTCCGCACCAGTACTGTATCCCAGTGTTATACAGTGACAGACCCGTCCCCACCAGTACTGTACCCCAGTGTTATACAGTGACAGACCCATCTCCACAAGTACTGTATCCCAGTGTTATACAGTGACAGACCCGTCCCCACCAGTACTGTACCCCAGTGTTATACAGTGACAGACCAGTCCCCACCAGTACTGTACCCCAGTGTTATACAGTGACAGAACCATCCCCACCAGTACTGTACCCCAGTGTTACACAGTGACAGACCCGTCCCCACCAGTACTGTGCCCCAGTGTTATACAGTGACAGACCCGTCCCCACCAGTACTGTGCCCCAGTGTTATACAGTGACAGAACCATCCCCACCAGTACTGTACCCCAGTGTTACACAGTGACAGACCCGTCCCCACCAGTACTGTGCCCCAGTGTTATACAGTGACAGACCCGTCCCCACCAGTACTGTACCCCAGTGTTACACAGTGACAGACCCGTCCCCACCAGTACTGTGCCCCAGTGTTATACAGTGACAGAACCATCCCCACCAGTACTGTACCCCAGTGTTATACAGTGACAGACCCGTCCCCACCAGTACTGTACCCCAGTGTTATACAGTGATAGACCCGTCCCCACCAGTACTGTACCCCAATGTTATGCAGTGACAGACCCGTCCCCACCAGTACTGTACCCCAGTGTTATACAGTGACAGACCCATCCCCACCAGTACTGTACCCCAGTGTTACACAGTGACAGACCCGTCCCTCACCAGTCCTGTACCCCAGTGTTATACAGTGACAGACCCGTCCCCACCAGTACTGTGCCCCAGTGTTATACAGCGACAGACCCGTCCCCACCAGTACTGTACCCCAGTGTTATACAGTGACAGACCCGTCCCCACCAGTACTGTACCCCAGTGTTATACAGTGACAGACCCGTCCCCACCAGTACTGTACCCCAGTGTTATACAGTGACAGCCCCGTCCCCACCAGCACTGTACCCCAGTGTTATACAGTGACAGACCCATCCCCACCAGTACTGTACCCCAGTGTTATACAGCGACAGACCCGTCCCCACCAGTACTGTACCCCAGTGTTATACAGCGACAGACCCGTCCCCACCAGTACTGTACCCCAGTGTTATACAGTGACAGACCCGTCCCCACCAGTACTGTACCCCAGTGTTATACAGTGACAGACCCGTCCCCACCAGCACTGTACCCCAGTGTTATACAGTGACAGACCCATCCCCACCAGTACTGTACCCCAGTGTTATACAGCGACAGACCCGTCCCCACCAGTACCGTACCCCAGTGTTATACAGCGACAGACCCGTCCCCACCAGTACTGTACCCCAGTGTTATACAGTGACAGACCCGTCCCCACCAGTACTGTACCCCAGTGTTATACAGCGCCAGACCCGTCCCCACCAGCACTGTACCCCAGTGTTATACAGTGACAGACCCGTCCCCACCAGTACTGTACCCCAGTGTTATACAGTGACAGACCCGTCCCCACCAGCACTGTACCCCAGTGTTATACAGCGACAGACCCATCCCCACCAGTACTGTACCCCAGTGTTATACAGTGACAGACCCGTCCCCACCAGTACTGTACCCCAGTGTTATACAGTGACAGACCCGTCCCCACCAGCACTGTACCCCAGTGTTATACAGTGACAGACCCATCCCCACCAGTACTGTACCCCAGTGTTATACAGCGACAGACCCGTCCCCACCAGTACTGTACCCCAGTGTTATACAGCGACAGACCCGTCCCCACCAGTACTGTACCCCAGTGTTATACAGTGACAGACCCGTCCCCACCAGTACTGTACCCCAGTGTTATACAGTGACAGACCCATCCCCACCAGTACTGTACCCCAGTGTTATACAGCGACAGACCCGTCCCCACCAGTACTGTACCCCAGTGTTATACAGCGACAGACCCGTCCCCACCAGTACCGTACCCCAGTGTTATACAGCGACAGACCCGTCCCCACCAGTACTGTACCCCAGTGTTATACAGTGACAGACCCGTCCCCACCAGTACTGTACCCCAGTGTTATACAGCGCCAGACCCGTCCCCACCAGTACTGTACCCCAGTGTTATACAGTGACAGACCCGTCCCCACCAGTACTGTACCCCAGTGTTATACAGTGACAGACCCGTCCCCACCAGCACTGTACCCCAGTGTTATACAGCGACAGACCCGTCCCCACCAGCACTGTACCCCAGTGTTATACAGCGCCAGACCCGTCCCCACCAGTACTGTACCCCAGTGTTATACAGCGACAGACCCGTCCCCACCAGCACTGTACCCCAGTGTTATACAGCGACAGACCCGTCCCCACCAGTACTGTACCCCAGTGTTATACAGTGACATTCCCCAGTGTTAAGAACTATGAATGTGTTACACACACAGTATAACTGAGTTTATAACGCAGTGAGACTGAGCTGTCAGTTTGGCACAGTTTGGATAGTTTAACGAGGAGGGGGGTTCATCTCAACCTTCTGGATCTGAAATGAGGTGAGGAAATGCACACAGACTGTGATGGTGGCACAGCCATGTTCACCAACACTCCAATCTACAGAACCCCTTCAGCAAGAGCTCCAGCCGCCCAGACTCTGGGGCACAATGACCTTGCACAGGCAGATTAACGGCCCCTCCCCTCTGCTGACTGAGTTCCTGACAATCTCACATGGCTGGAGAACAACTGCTGTCGTAGGCTCCCCGTGAAATGCAGCGAACGGAGCAGCCAATTGGTACACAGCAAGATCCCACAGTCATCTTTCCAATGGAAAGTAGGAGTCATTTATTGAGGCGGTATCTGAGCCGGTATCACCTGTTCTGTGTCAGCACATATTCCACACCAGAGATTGGGAAAAACCACAGAGTGAGAAAGGGAGGGACAAGTGACAGAAGCAAAGAGAGAGAGAGTGAGTGAAGCACACCTGAGAGAAACAGAGAGAGAGAGAGAGAGAGAGGGAATCATAGAACGACAGAATCCCTACAGTGCAGAAGGAGGCCATTCGGCTCATCGGGTATGCACAGACAACAATCCCACCAGGCCCAATCCCCATAACCCCACGTATTTACCCTTCTAATCCCCCTGACACTATCAATGCCAGTCCACCTAACTTACACAACTTTCAAGTGAGGGAGGAAACCAAAGCACCCACGCAGACACGGGGAGAATGTACAAACTCCACACAGACAGTGACCCAAGGCCGGAATTGAACTCGGGTCCCTGGCGCTGTGGGGGAGCAGTGCTAACCACTGCGAGGAGTGAATTGTGGTGGGGGGGACATACTTCAGTCCCCCTTCCCGGTTAAAATGGCTGTCTGGGATGGTAGTAGAAGCTGGAAACCTTACAACCATTAAAAAGTATTAGGATGAGCACTTGAAACATCACAACATTCAAGGATATGGGACATGTGCAGGAAAATGGGATTAACGCAGCTTTAGTGGGAGTTTGGAGACTTGGGCAGAGAGATGGCAGATGGAATTTAATCCAGACAAATGTGAGGTAATGCATTTTGGAAGGTCTAATTTAGATGGGAAATATACAGTAAATGCCAGAATGCCTTAAGAGTATTGATAGGCAGAGGGATCTGGGTGTACAGGGATACAGATCACTGAAAGTAGCAATGCAGGTGGAGAAGGTAGTCAAGAAGGCATATGGCATACTTACCTTCATCGGCTGGGGCATTGAGTTTAAAAATTGGCAAGTCATGTTGCAGCTTTATAGAACCTTAGTTATGCCGCACTTGGAATATCGTGTTCAATTCTGGTCGACATGCTACCAGAAGGATGTGGAGGCTTTGGAGTGGGTACAGAAAAGATTTACCAGGATGTTGCCTGGTATGGGGGGGGGGGCATTAGTCATGAGGAGAGGTTGGAAAAACTTGGTTTGTTCTCACTGAAACGACGGAGGTTGAGGGGCGACCTGATAGAAGTCTACAAGATTATGAGGAGCATTATAGAGTGGATAGTCAGAAGCTTTTTCCCAGGGTGGAAGAGTCAATTACTAGGAGGAGTAATAAAGGAGATGTACGAGGCAAGTTTTTTTACACAGAGGTTGGTGGGTGCTTGGAGGGTGCCGGGGGAGGTAGTGGAAGCAGATACGATAGTGACTTTTAAGGGGGGTCTTGACAAATACATGAATAGGATGGGAATAGAGGGGTATGGTCCCCGGAAGGGTAGGGGGTTTTAGTTAAGTCGGGCAGCATGGTCGGTGCAGGCTTGGAGGGCCGAAGGGCCTGTTCCTGTGCGGTAATTTTCTTTGTTCTTTATTATTGGTGCAGACTTGATGGGCTGAATGGCCTTTTCTGCATGGTATGACTATTAAGGTGTGATCGCGGTCTATCGGAGATAGGCAGTTTCACCCATAAGGGCTGCCGGCCAATCAGATTGGCTTGGCATTGAGAGGGTGCTGGGGGAGGAGTGGGTTCCCCCAGTGGGCACAGGAGAACCCCTCCTCATTCCTGTCTTTATCGGTGTTTCCAAACTTGCTGCATTAGTCATCTTCCCGCCTAACTTGTAATGGTGGCAGAGGTGGAATCAGGTCTTTAACTGGCAACGTAAGGACCTTAATTGGCCTAAAGTGATCTGCCTGATATGTTACCCACACCCTGTATAACTGCACTCTGTATAGCTACACCCTACAGACCTATACCCTGTACCCTGTGGACCTACACCCTGCATAATTACACCCTGTATACCTACACCCTGTAACGGGGGAATAAGTCAGGTGTGGGTGAGAAGGCGGTGAGTTGGCCATCCATTCCATTTTTTGTTCCCCCCGCCCCCCCACCCCCCTTCCTTCCACCACCTTCAAATACATTGATGGGGGGATGGGAAAACACCTCCCAATTTTGACAGAAGTACAGAGAAAGAGACATGCAGAGAAACAGCAACAGTGAGAACACAGTCACAGAGGAAGACAACGAGGGAGTGAGTGTGAGAGACACAAATAGAGAGAGTAACACAGAGAGGGAGAGAGAGAGGGAGAGAGAGAGAGATATGCCCACAGGGTGAGTGAGACACAGAGTGAAAGAGTGAGACAAAGAGAGAGTGAGGCACGGTCACAGAGAAAGACAGTGAGGGAGTGAGTGTGACAGACACAAATAGAGAGAGTAACAGGGAGAGAGAGAAAGAGATGGAGAGATAGAGATACACATACAGGGTGAGTGAGACACAGCGTGAAAGAGAGAGATGGAGAGACAGACTGAGAGTGAGACAAGGTTGAGACAGACACATGAGTGAGCATGTTTAATGGGATGGCCAGTGACATGTGACTTCTGTTGTGTATTGTATGTTTTGTCTGGTTGGTTGTACTTTGCAAACCAGAGCATCGTACGATCACAGGATCTATGTTTTCTGATTAGTTCTCCTGAGACAGCAATAAAGAACAGTTGCAATGTTAATCAGCACCTGTGCGTGCGTGTGCACTGCTTGATCTTAAAAGGTTCCAGGACCAAAACCAACAGCTTCAACCTCGATCGAGTTTGGAAAGCTGAATGGAGTCCACAAAATAACACACACCTTGTGAAAGATCCGAGGGAGACGATCTCCGAATTGGATCTCCCAAGAAGCTTGCAGCCAATCTTCAATCCTAAACACAAACTGTGAGGGGGACAGACACCAGTCGGCACAAATGGAAAAATAAAATCACCCTGGAGTGTGACTGTGATCACCCAGCATGCACCATTGGGGCAAATGACACCAAATGCCTGATTCACAAATATGAAGGACCCATCACTGTGACACATTCCACCCCTCATGATACAGTCATCCACAAGAAAATAAAATTACTACCGACATATACATCAACCAGGAGGAAGAGTGGGGTGGGGGGTGGGGGGTGGGGGGGGGGGGGGGGGGGGAGGGTAATGACACATCGCATCCTATGCTGATCCTATTCCTTTTTCCATGGGACATGGGCGTCGCTGGTTGGCCAGCATTTATTGCCCATCCCTAGTTGCCCTTGGAGGACAGTTGAGAGCCAACCACATTGCTGTGACTCTGGAGTCACATGTAGGCCAGACCGGGTAAGGACGGCAGATTTCCTTCCCTGAAGGACATGAGTGAACCAGATGGGTTTTTCCGACAATCGACAATGGTTTCATGGTCATCAGTAGATTCTTAATTCCAGATTTTTTTTCTTGAATTCAAACTCCATCATCTGCCGTGGTGGGATTCGAGCCTGGGTCCCCGGAACATTAACAGAGTTTCTGCATCGATAATCTAGTGATAATATCACTAGACCATCACCTCCCCTCCAGGTAATACTCCGGACATACTCTCTTCTACCTTCTTCCGTCAGAAAAAAGGTACAAAAGTCTGAGGTCATGTACCAACCGACTCAAGAACAGCTTCTTTCCTGCTGCCATCAAACTTTTGAATGGACCTATCTTGCATTATGTTGATCTTTCTCTACATCCTTGTTATGACTGTAACACTACATTCTGCACTCTCTTCTTTCCTTCTCTATGAACGGTATACTTTATCTGTATAGTGCGCAAGAAACAATACTTTTCACTGTATACTAATACATATGACAATAATAAACCGAATCAAATCAAAAAGACTAATCCCATCACATAAGAAGTCGCTTGCTGGTACAGAACTTGAATCTTGCTAAAAAGAGAGACATGTTGCTGAAGTTTTTCATCTTTCACTCATCAGAACAAATACCAGAATGCCAAATTCCACACAATCGCAACAATTACTACTGAAGAAAGGGTGCTGATTGGTTGGCAAGTTGGTTCTGATTGGCCATGATGTTGCCATGGAAAAAGCAATGGTGAACTAAAGGCTCCCCCGGATGATTCAACAAAGGGGGTTAGGCTTGAACATATTCCTGTTGTTTGCAGAGAATGTGTCCCTACACATGAATGAATGTCACTTTTAGCAAGTGTAAATGAGACATGTTACAAACTCAACTAATTATCTTAAATGGGTTGTTAGTGTAGCTATTATCACACTCAGGCTTGTTTAGCAAGTACTGCCCAATCACAGAAACATTGTTCTATTTCTCTTTTATTGCCTCTCTGTCTCTCTTCCTCTCTGAGTCTCTCTCATCCTGCGCGTCTCTCTTTCTGTTTCTTACCGTTTATCTCTCTCTGTCTCTGTCTCCCTCACTCTCTGTCTCCATCTCTCTCTCGCTCTCTCTCTCTCTCTCTCTCTCTCGGCCTAACCCAGTTACTGGGCCGGGGGTAAAAGGACATCTTGGCATTGCAGGAGGCCCCATTAAAGGCCATTTCTCAGAACAAGTTGGTATAGAATTTACTTCCAAGGCCATTTACATTCGGGATGGCCTGAAAATGAGGCTGAACTTCCAAAACACCCTGAGTGTTGAACAGTCACCTGGTATGTCAGGATTGAACAATTAGTGTCAGAGGGGCTGCAATGCAACTTGCAGCCATGTCAATCCAGCAATATAATTAAACATCGTAAACCAGGTCAAACACTCGACACATCAAAAAACTTCGAAAGAGGAGGAGGGAGCGACACAATTAGCCAGGAAGAGATCTGACTCAAGTTTCCCACTGAACTAAATGTCAAACAGAGAGTGCCTCCAGCAGAATAGGCTGGAGACTGAGAGAGAATAATTAAATTCAGGGAGGGGGGGTTGTGAAAGGGATAGATTGACGGTGCCAGACTGAGAGCTGGACAGAGTTGGAAGATACAGCCACAAAAAATGACCGTCTTTCTTTTGTGTATCACACCCATAGCTCAATGGGTAGCACTCTCTCATCTCTGGGTCAAAAGGTCATCGGATCAATTCCCACTCCAGGGACTTGAGCCCATAATCCAGTGCAAGAGAAGCCATCCTCCTGTGAGGTCAAGGTGAGACACTAATCCCTCTTTGAGGAACATGAAAGAACTTAGCAAACTACTTCAGAGCACATCAGGGGAGAGTGCTCCCCAGTGTCCTGGATGATAACGGTGGTACAGTGGTTAGCGCTGCTGCCTCACAGTGCCAGGGACCCGGGTTCAATTCCCGGCTTGGGTCACTGTCTGTGTGGAGTCTGCACCTTCTCCCCCGTGTCTGCATGGATGCTCCGGTTTCCTCCCACAGTCCGAAAGACGTACTGGTTAGGGTGCATCGGCCGTGCTAAATTCTCCCTCAGTGTACCCGAACAGACGCCGGAGTGTGGCGACTAGGGGATTTTCACAGTAACTTCATTGCGGTGTTAATGCAAGCCTACTTGTGACACTAATAAATAAACTTCAACTTTAATAGATCCCTCACAACCAATATCACTAAAATGAAGATGGTCACCTGGTTGCACTAAACTTGAGTGTTTCTGAAAAAGAGACATCCTGTGAAAGCTTTTCATCATCAACCCATCAGGACAGATTTGCAAGACTACCAAATCTCAAAAGAAACAGTGATTTATACTGCATAAGATGAGAGTGCCGATTTGTTGGCAAGTGGTCTCTGATTGGCAGAGATGTTGCCATGCAGGAAGCACCAGGGAACAGTTAACTTCCAAGCCTTTGTTTAAGTTCAAACCAGACAGGCTGACTCTGATTGGTCAAGCCACTGCCATGGGGAATGAATGAGGGAATGGCTGTCCCCTGTTATAGTTCAGATCAGAAACCCCAAAGCGTTTTGTGAAGCCCGCCTGGATCATAAGTTTTGCGCTTTGAATTTGGCTAGGATAAGCTTGATATGTTTCACCTCAGGTATGATTCAAGTGACCCACTAGGGAGATTTTATCAAACAAAGTTTACTTAAGAATATAGTTAACAAGTATGGAAAGAAAATTAGCAATAACGTTTATCAATTATAAACAAAAACTAAACAACTACGATAATGTATAAGCCTTAACTAATATATCAAAGATTTTCCAATCAAACCAAAACCTTCCTTCGGTTTAACACAGCAAAGTCTAATGCTCACATGATACTGGGACTGAGTCCTTTGGATGAATGCTGCAGTCCTCTTGAAGCACACACAGACAAGCTTGGAGTTAGAGCAGCTTCCCAGAACACCAGGGACAGACTCTGGTTAAGCCACCAACATCAGAGGTTCTACTACAGGAAGGCAAGAAGCCTTGTTTTCAGCTAACCAGCAGAATTTCCAAAAAACCAGAGGCGGAGAGAGAAACATCCTTTCCAGCTTAATGTCCCTTCTAAACTAAAACTGCTGCCAGCCAACACAGAAAAATTAAACCTCAAAATCATTAGGAAGGAAAAGAAATCTGTCCAAAACACCTTCCTCCTAACAATGCAGAGTCATAAAAGATCCCAGAGTAAAGAAAACAAACACCATTTAAGTAGCAATAAAAGGACTCCCAGAGACAATTCTGCAACATTGAGAGTTGAGAGCATGAGAATATGATTTTTAAAAAATCTCTTAGAGGTATACTAGCGTCACCACCACCCCGCCACCCCCCCCCCCCCAAATTTTCATTTAATTGAAAAAGGCGCACTACGTGGAGAGCATGTCCACACATTTTGATGTTTGTAGGAGTTTGTTGTACTCAAATACGCTGCCACCTTTCTCACTTTGCAACAGTTTGGGATTCAAAGTATTAAGCGGTCTGCTCAGAGTAGACAGGGAAAAGTTATTCTCATTAGTGGAAGGATCAAGAACCAGAGGGCACAGATTTAAAGTAATTGGCTAAAGAAGCAATGTTGACAAGAGGAACCTTTTCGTGCAGAGAGTGGTTAGTATCTGGAATGCGCTGCAGAGAGTGGTGGGGGCAGATTCAGTTGAGACATTCAGGAGAGAACTGGGTTATTACCTGACAGGGAAGAATGTGCAGGCTCACAGGGAGAAGGTGGGGGAGTGGCACTGGGGCAGTGCTTATTTGGCGAGCCAGTATAGACACGATGGGCCAAATGGCCTCTTCCTGTGCTGTAACGGTTCTGTCTTTCCGTCGCTACACTTCATTCACTCTCAAAAGCATTTTGGGATGTCGTGAATCTGTTCAAGATGTTACAGAAAGTTTCTTTCACTTCATCAGTGACCTTGGTCACTTTCTAACAATCTCTATTTTCCACAGCAGAGAGCATTGCATTTATATAGCACCTTCAAAGGCCTTTGGATGTCCCAAAGCGCTTTACAGCCAATGAAATGCTTTCTATACAGACGAAGCATACCGTTCATAGAGAAGGAAGGGAGAGGGCGCAGAATGTACTGTTACAGTCATAGCTAGGGTATAGAGAAAGATCAACTTAATGCAAGGTAGGTCCATTCAAAAGTCTGATGGCAGCAGGGAAGAAGCTGTTCTTGAGTCAGTTGGTACATGATCTCAGACTTTTGTATCTTTTTCCCGACGGAAGAAGGTGGAAGAGAAAATGTCCGGGGTGCATGGGGTCCTTAATTATGATGGGTGCTTTGCTGAGGCAGCTGGAAGTGTAGACAGAGTCAATGGATGGGAGGCTGGTTTGTGTGATGGATTGGGCTTCATTCACGACCTTTTGTAGTTTCTTGCAGTCTTGGGCAGAGCAGGAGCCATACCAAGCTGTGATACAACAAGAAAGAATGCTTTCTATGGTGCATCTGTAAAAGTTGATGAGAGTCGTAGCTGTCATGCCAAATTTCCTTAGTCTTCTGAGAAAGTAGAGGCATTGGTGGGCTTTCTTAACTATAGTGTCGGCATGGGGGAATCAGGACAGGTTGTTGGTGATCTGGACACCTAAAAACTTGAAGTTCTCGACCCTTTTTACTTCGATCTCTAACAAAAACAGATTGAAGCTCAGAGAGTACAATTTGTGATACTGCGGACATTTCGTTCCCTCCTGTGACATTTATCAGATATTTCAACACAGCCCTTAAAATGAATGGGTGAGTGTCCTCATTAAATTCCCATTCACACCAACACTGCTAAACAAACTATGCAGCTACTAGAATTCCTGTGTGTGGCCGCGGAGAGAACTCACACTCAACTTTACACTTTCCTTTTTAAAAAAATATACTTTTCTGCACAATAGGCTTTTGTGTCGCAAACGTCTACCCGATTGCTGGTTGAGATCTGAACGTTCTAATTGGCGTGGTGCAGACCTGATTGCTCGGTACATTAGAAACACTTCACCAATCAAAATCAATCTGATTTAAACGGTGCAATGACTGGCTAAATGTTGCCACTGTCAAAAGCAACCAATCTCCTTTCTGATTGGCTGCCCTACACCAGGAAGCCATCAAGATGCCCAGGGAATAGAAGCAGCTCTCAAATTGCCTTTAACCCAGCAACAATCAGGAGAGAGAGAGAGAGAGAGGAGACGGGGGCTCTTTTTCCCTTGAAAAGAGAAGGCTGAAAGGTGAACTGATCAAAGGGTTTTTAAAACACCAATAAGGTGGATGGACTGGAGTCTCAAACTGGGGCCTGTGTGAAAAAACACAGTCACAAATAAATGCAATGGTAGGAAACATTCAGGAGAAATATTTTTATTTATTTATTTGTGTTACAAGTAGACTTACATTAACACTGCAATGAAGTTACTGTGAAAATCCCCCAGTTGCCACACTCCGGCGCCTGTTCAGGTACACTGAGGGAGAATTTAGCATGACCATTGCACCCAAACAGCACATCTTTTGGACTGTAGGACGAAACCGGAGCACCCGGAGGAAACCCACGCAGACACGGGGAGAACGTGCAATCTCCACACAGACAGTGACCCGAGCTGGGAATCGAACCCAAGTTCCTGGTGCTGTGAGGCAGCAGTGCTAACCACTGTGCCACCGTATCCCTTTCAAAGAGAGTGGTGGGAATGTGGAACACACGGTCACGAGGAATAGTTCAGGTTCATAGTGTAGATGCATTTGAGGGAAAGCAGTGTAAACAGATGGGTTCGGGTGATGGGAGAGAAGAATAAAGTGATGCAATGAGATGAGGAAGCGTGGGAGGAGGTTCATGTGGAGCACAAACACTGTGTCATGAACTTGTACTTTGTGCCAAATAATGATTTTTAATGCAGCAGCTGGATACCTGAATTGAACTTTTATAAAAGCAGACTGTTTAAAAACGCAGAGGCTACAGCGACTTGAACTCACAGCTCGTGATGGCTAACCCCAATTTTCATCATTATATGTTCCACATTCCAATTCATTGGACTGGAGTCAGACTGTCTACAAAAACTCAGCAAAGACAATGACTTCAGGGGAGTGCGAAGGACCCCCGTCCCCTCTCTCATTAGCAAGACATCGACAGCAATCGGCTGAGATATTCAACTGTTGGAGACGGGCCATTAAGACTAATTGTTTGGGCAACGAGACCCTGGCCAGGTTAGCTTCGAGACGTGATCGCAGTCCACAAACAGGCTCGGAGATTATCAGGTGGCTTTGTGAAGAAGAGGCAGGAGGGATCCAACGAGGGTTTTCCCCGTAAGCTTCTAGACTTGAGCTAATCAAGGCACCTTTGCATACATGGACGAAGCATTTTGTTTGGACCACGCTGACGGTTGGAGAAGGGAGGTCACATGATAAACCAATCCTTTGCTTGTTTTAAGATGTGTATTCACAGCAGAACTGAGGACAAGCAGCTCTGAGAGGACTCAGTGGGCTTCCTCCTGCCTCCTTGTTTCTCCAATATACCTGGTTAGTTTTGAGCCCAGTAAGCAGACTGTGGCCATCCAGGGCACTCTGCCGCAGACTGAGATTTCTTAAAGTGTCCAACCCAGTGTCTCCCAAAGAACAACCAACTTAATCGTCCACATCCTTAAATCTGAAGCACAGAGACCACTTAGTTAGCATGAAGCCAGTCGGCACGGTAGCACAGTGGTTAGCACTGCTGCTTCACAGCTCCGGGGACCTGGGTTCGATTCCCGGCTTGGGTCACTGTCTGTGTGGAGTTTGCACATTCTCCTCGTGTCTGCGTGGGTTTCCTCCGGGTGCTCTGGTTTCCTCCCACAGTAGTCATGATGTGGAGATGCCGGCGTTGGACTGGGGTAAACACAGTAAGAAGTTTAACAACACCAGGTTAAAGTCCAACAGGTTTATTTGGTAGCAAAAGCCACACAAGCTTTCGAGGCTCTGAGCCCCTTCTTCAGGTGAGTGGGAATTCCCTGGTGTTGTTAAACTTCTTACTGTGTTCCTCCCACAGTCCAAAGATGTGCGGGTTAGGTTGATTGGCCATGCTAAAATTGCCCCTTAGTGTCCTGGGATGTCTAGATTAGAGGGATGAGTGGGTAGGATATGGGGGTGGGGCCTGGGTGGGATTGTGGTCGGTGCAGGCTCGATGGGCCGAATGGCCTCTTTCTGTACTGTAGGGTTTCTATGAATTCTATTATCAGTCAAGTTTGGGGAGGCGATGGCCTGGTGTTATTATCGCTAGACTATTAATCCAGAAACTCAGCTAATGTTCTGGGGAGCCGGATTCGAATCCCACCTCAGCAAATGGTGGAATTTGAATTCAATAAAAAATATCTGGAATTAAGAATCTACTGATGACCATTGTCGATTGTCAGAAAAACCCATCTGGTTCACTAATGTCCCTTTAGGGAAGGAAATCTGCCGTCCTTACCCGGTCTGGCCTACATGTGACTCCAGAGACACAGCAATGTGGTTGACTCCCAACTGCCCTCGGTCAACTAGGGATGGGCAATAAATGCTGGCCAGCCAGTGACGCCCATGTCCAACGAATGAATAGAAAATGGCAATGTGGAACTCAACATAATCAGGTCAGCCATGATCTTACTCAATGGCGGAACAGGCTCAAGGTGCCAAATGGCATTCTTCTGCTCTTATTTCATATGTTTGTATTTTACTTGGATTGGTTTAAGTATAATAAAGCTAATCTCTTTCTTTATTAAACGCAGGAAAACCGGTCCTAGTGGTTATTTTATAATCACATTGCGCAATGTTACATACTCACTGAATTGGCAAGTGTCTCCTATTCAAACAAAGAAACTTGTTGTGGTCAAACAAGGAGAGGGAAAAGAGGGGAGCTATTCGACACCTCCTCCATTGGCCATAACACCTGGTGCAGACTAGTTGCGCAACTGCTCTGTGCTGTACATTTCATTTAATACTGTGGAGAATTTGGAAAACCTCAAAGTATTTTAGAATCAGATGGTAATGTTCAGTTGTTGATGAGACACAGGATTAACAAGAAACCATCTTGGCCTCATATTTATAAATGATTGAGTTAATGCACAGGATGTGGAACTGATCCCATGCCCACTCAGACAGCGACCACAGAATGCACAAGTTTAATATAAACTTAGCAGTCGAAACACATTAAAACCAAAAGCCAGGTACAGATAGATAACTTTAAATTGAAACAAAGCAAATGACTGAAGCTAACAGATTGGGAGAGGTTTTTTCACAGTACTTAAAACTGAGGATGAATGAAACACTCTTAAAACTATAATATTTGGCACGCATTAAGTGCACATTGAAAAACCGAAAACCCACATGACCAATCGAATGCAAGCTGAAATAAATTAATAGGTTAAAATTCGTGTAAAGAGAGGCGGGCCTGACAAATCCCACTGAGAGACAGCAACACACCAAACACCAGAAACAATTCACAGAGGTGAACACCAATGCAAAACGGACATTTACCAAATCCATTCGAATGGTGAACCACAGGTCAGTGAAGACAGTTCCGAGACAGAGTATTACATACAGCCACATGGTATTTACAGCAAAGAAAAGGCCACTCAACCCAACTGGCCCATACCACTCTTCATTCTTCACATGAGCGTCCATACATCCTGCTTCATCGCCATCTCCTTCTGTTCCTTTCTCCCTCATGTGTTTATCCAGCTTCCCCTTAAATGAATCTTCACCATTCACCTCAACCACTCTCTGTCACAGCCACTTCCCACATGCTCACAACTCCTTTGGTAAAGAAGTCTCTCTCGACTGGATTTATTATTGGGCATCTTATATTTGTGGCCTAATCTTTGGACTCACCCACAAGAGCAAGCATCTCCCCCCACGTCGACGCAAGTGTACTTCTGAACCGCTAGTGAAGACCTCTCACCCCCAGCCTTCACTTCTCTCAAGAGAAAAGCCCAAGATAATGGAAAAGGAGCCCAGCATGCTGGAACCATTTGCAATTATACAGAGCCTTGGTGTGGTTATACCTTGAATACTGTGTGCAGTTTTGGTCTCCTTATCTGAGGGAGTGCAGCAAAGGTTTACCAGGCTGATTCCGGGGATGGCGGGACTGATGTATGAGGAGAGATTGACGAGGTTAGGGTTCTTTTTGCTAGAGTTCAGACGAATGAGGGGGGAATCTCACAGAGGCCTATAAAATTCTAACAGGACTAGACAGGGTAGATGCAGGAAGGATGTTCCCGATGGTGGGGGAATCCAGAACCAGGGGTCACAGTCTGGGGATTCGGGGTGGACCATTTAGGACGGAGGTGAGGAGACATTTCTTCACTAAAAGAGTGGTGATCCTGTGGAATTCATTACCACAGGAAGTAGTTGATGCCAAAACATTAAATGTATTCAAGAGGCGGCTGGATATAGCACTTGGGGTGAATGGGATCAAAGGTTATGGGGAGAAAGCAGGATTAGGCTATTGAGTTGGATGATCAGCCATGATCGTAACAAATGGCGGAGAAGGCTCGAAGGGCCAAATGGCGGAGCAGGCTCGAAGGGCCCCGCTCCTATCTTCTATGTTTCTATGTAAAAGGACTGGATGCCATCAGATGCTTCTTGGAAGACGACTTGGTGTGGCCCAAATGCTTCTTGGCACCTGTAGTTGTCCCATGATTTTTGTGAGCGCTGAACTCACTTCAAGATGACCCACCCCCCCACCCGCCCCCCCTCCTCACTGTTCCCAAAACTGCTTCCCATTCACATTGCTATTACATCACGTCTGGCCTTCCACTCCATTGAGTTGACACTGTTTACATTGAGTTTACACTGTTGCTCCCCCCACGCCACCAGCTCTGAGACTAAAGCCAGCATTTCAAATCCTATTCCACCTGGGATAGGCTCATTCAGTGAAGGTCGGGGGTCAGAACCATGCCCCCTCTCTGTTCTGTCTCTCATTGGACAGGATTATGTGCACTCTGGAACCTCGGGGTAATCGGTTTATTATGAAGGAACTGCCCTTTTTGTTAATCCAGGGAGCCAGTTCAGCTGCTGGTTTTTGGCGGCTCCCTCATGTAATTAAAAAGTGATGATGAACGCATATTTAATATTTGTTGTTCGTGAACTCTGCATGATTAAGTGAGAGTTGAAAACCAGTTACACCATCCCTATGTTGCCTCGAAATCTGTCACCGGGTTTGAATCAATTTGTGCATTTTGAGAGACTCCCTGAGATGGTGTCAGATCCATGATAGAGGAGGTTATCCTAACTAGCTTAAACTAAACTAAACTAAACATTCACTTCTCACCTTGCTGAGTTTTACTGATGTATTTTTTACCTTCGCTGAAAGCACCTGCATGTTTGTGGCAAACCACAACTAAACTCTTCCATTTCCCCCAGTTTAGTGCCCTGGTCAGAAAGGATTTTGAGTCAAGCCTCATTCCAGAGATTTGACCCAACGTGGCAGAGAGATGTCCCTGCCCAAGAGTCATAGTCATTGAGTCATAGAGGTTTACAGCATGGAAACAAGTCCTTCGGCCCAACCTGTCCATGCCACCCTTTTTATTTTAAACCCCTAAGCTAGTCCCAATTGCCCGCATTTGGCCCATATCCCTCTATACCCATCGTACCCATGTAACTATCTAAATGCTTTTTAAAAGACAAAATTGTACCCGCCTCTACTACTACCTCTGGCAGCTTGTTCCAGACACTCACCACCCTCTGTGTGAAAATAATTGCCCCTCTGGATACTTTTGTATCTCTCCCCTCTCACCTTAAACCCATGCCCTCTAGTTTTAGACTCCCCTACCTTTGGGAAAAGATATTGACTATCTAGCTGATCTATGCCCCTCATTAAAAATAATAGGCCTCTATAAGATCACCCCTCAACCTTCTACGCTCCAGAGAAAAAAGTCCCAGTCTATCCAGCCTCTCCTTATAACTCAAACCATCAAGTCCCGGGAGCATCCTAGTAAATCTCTTCTGCACTCTTTCTAGTTTAATAATATCCTTTCTATAATAGGGTGACCAGAACTGTACACAGCACTCCAAGTGTGGTCTTACCAATGCCTTGTACAACTTCAACAAGACGTCCCAACTCCTGTATTCAATGTTCTGACCAATGAAACCAAGCATGCCGAATGCCTTCTTCACCACAGATAATCTATCCAGACACTGAGAGAGCAGACACACACTGAGAGGGCAGGTTACAGATAATTCTGTCTGATGGGACTGAATCAATAGACCAACTCCAAAATGGGATTTTTTAAAAATTCATTTGTGGGACGTGGGCATTGCTGGCTGGCCAGCATTTATTGCCCATCCCTAGTTGCCCTAATCGACCACATTGCTGTGGCTCTGGAGTCACATATAGAACAAAGGACAAAGAACAATACAGCACAGGAACAGGCCCTTCGGCCCTCCAAGCCTGCACCGATCATGTGTTCCTAACTAGACCATCCGTTTGTATCCCTCTATTCCCCAGTCTGTTCATGCAGCCATCTAGATAAGTCTAGATATGTAGAGCAGACCAGGTAAGGACGGCAGATTTCCTTCCCTAAAGGGCATCCGTGAACCAGATGGGTTTTTCCAACAATCGACAATGGTTTCATGGTCATCAGTAGATTCTTAATTCCAGGTTTTTTTAATTGAATTCAATTCCACCACCTGCCATGGCGGGATTCGAACCTGGGTCCCCAGAACATTAGCTGAGTTTCTGGATTAATAGTCCAGTGATAATACCATTAGACCATCACCTCCCATAGGCCACTGCATCACTCAATAAGACAATGGTCAGTGCGGTCCATAGAGATCAGTATAGCCCCAGCCTCCAGGGTTATAGAATCATAGACCCATAGAGGTTTACAGCATGAAACAGGCCCTTCAACCCAACTTGTCCATGCCGCCCTTTTTTTTAAATCCCTAAACTAATCCCAATTGCCTGCATTTGGCCCATATCCCTCTATACTTCTTCTCCCAGAGGGTGGTGAATCTCTGGAATTCTCTGCCCACTGAGGTGGTGGAGGCTACCTCGCTGAATATGTTTAAAGCGCGGATGGATGGATTCCTGATCGGTAAGGGAATTAAGGGTTATGGGGATCAGGCGGGTAAGTGGTACTGATCCACATCAGATCAGCCATGATCTTATTGAATGGCGGGGCAGGCTCGAGGGGCTAGATGGCCTACTCCTGCTCCTATTTCTTATGTTCTTATACCCATCATACCCATGTAACTATCTAAATGCTTTTTAAAAGACAAAATTGTACCCGCCTCTACTACTACCTCTGGCAGCTTGTTCCAGACACTCACCACCCTCATTATTTTATAGCTCTCTATAAGATCACCCCTCAGCCTTCTACGCTCCAGAGAAAAAAGTCCCAGTGTGTCCAAATCTCCTTATAACTCAAACCACCAAGTCCTGGTAGCATCCCAGTAAATTTTTTCTACACTCTTTCTAGTTTAATAATATCCTTTCTATAATAGGGTGACCAGAACTGTACACAGTACTCCAAGTGTGGCCTTACCAATGTCTTGTACATGTTATGTTGAGTTCACTGATTCCAGCTAAAATGGTACTTGGGATTCAACAGTTGACCCCAGTTTCCAAATTAGGGAGCGAGGGGAAAGTTAATCAACCAGGTTTCCTGCGACTGATCAAACCCAATGAACCCTGCACTGGGTGAAGAGTGGACCAAGTCCAGCCTCAGTTAGATAGCCCACCAATCTTACAAATGAAGACTGCCCAAGGGCTGAATGGCCTCATTCATTGCTGTACTGATTCTGTGACTACCAGAGGAAGCCTGGTGTCTGTGGAAACACAGCCCAGGAAGCATGAGAAGTTTGATCTGAGGGCGTTGCTGTCCATTAGAATGAGAATATGTGTGAAAACTTTGCAGTCGGTCATCTCATTACTGTAAGCCTTATGCAGGTAGTCTTGTTGATGTTATCTCCTTAATACTGAGGTTGCTGGGATCCTGTTACAAGCAAAAAAGAAACACATGCATTGTGTTGCAAGTTCCAGGTTCCCCTGCAAGTCACTCACCATCCTGGCTTGGAACTATAGCACCATTCCTTCACTGTCGCTGGGTCAAAATCCTGGAATCCACTCTCTCTCTCTCGAACAGCGCTATGGGTGTACCTACACCACATGGGACTGCAGCGGGTTCAAGAAGGCAGCTCAGCACCACCCTCTCAAGAGGCCATGAGGGATGGGCAACAAATGCTGGCCTTGCCAGCGACGCCCGCATCCCATAAAAGATTATTGTTTCAAAAAGCCCGAGGGATTTAAACACCTGACAGGTGTATAAAAATCACGGAAAATACCTGCTGAATTGTCCCTTTATCCGGATTATAACTTTTTAAAAAATAGTTTCAGAAACCAAACTGCTTGGATCAAAGTCAAGACCCCAGTTTCCAGCACTGAGCGCTCGCCAAATCCAAATTATCCTGATCCATGTTTTGCTGCAATTTGAAAAAGTGTCCAAGTCGATGCCTGCCAATTCCGATAAAGCTCTGCCAAATATTGTTCCATTCTTCACAAACTGGTGTGCTTGTTAAGCTGCACTGTATTATATCAATGGGCGAGCATGCAGAGTTATCAGCACATTCTCTACATCAGGTTCTGATCCACGCTAACCATTAATGTGCAATTGTTAAAGTTCAGGATTACATAACTCTGTCTGGTATCGAGTTGGTCTTTCTCTGGACAGAGAAACAGATTTAACATTCCACATGGATGACCTTGCATCAGGACTGGTGATAGGTCGCGGCCCCTGCAACGCTAACTTTGCTTCTCTCCAACAAGCGGCCGGTACAGCTGAGTGGTCCCAGCATTTTAGAACCATGGACTCCCAATAGTGCAGAGAGAGAGAGGCCATTCGGCCCATCAGGTCTGCACCGACTCTCCGAAAGAGCATTCAACCCAGGCCCACCCCTTCCCCCGTCCCTGTAGCCCCACATATTTAGCATGGCTAATCCACCTAAACTCCACATTTTTGGAGTGTGGGAGGAAACCAGAGCACCCGGAGAAAAGAGAGTCTGCAAACTCCACACAGACAGTCACCCAAGGTCGGTAAGTTATGGGCGGCACGGTGGCACAGTGGTTAGCACTGCTGCGTCACAGCAATAAGGACCTGGGTTCAATTCCCGGCTTGGGTCACTGTCTGTGCGGAGTCTGCACGTTCTCCCCGTATCTGCATGGGTTTCCTCCGGGTGCTCCGGTTTCCTCCCACAGTCCGAAAGACGTGCATTGGCCATGCTAAACTCTCCTTCAGTGTACCTGAACAGGTGCCGGAGTTTGGCGACTAGGGGATTTTCACAGTAACTTCATTGCAGTGTTAATGTAAGCCCTCTTGTGACACGAATAAATAAACTTTAAGGTGGGAATTGAACCAGGGTCCCTGGCACTGTGAGGCAGCAGTGCTAACCACTGTGCCGCCCTGTTGTCTGTTGATCCTTCAGATTTACAGTATCTCCAGCATTTTGCTTTACGTAAAGTCTCTGCCTCCTGTCAGAGTGTTGCACGCTCGCTCCTGCGTCAGTGATTGGGGGGCTACGAATATACAAGTTAGGAGCTGAAGGAGGCCATTCGGCCCCTTGAGCCAATTGTGTAAATTAACAAGATTGTGACCGATCTGTTTGCGTTGCGGATTCCACATCCCCACCGTACAATTCCCATTCTAGGAACTTGAGTCCATAATCCTGGCTGAGACTCCCAGTGCCAGACTGAGGGAGTGTTGCACTATCTTTAAGATGAAGCCTTATACTGAGGACCCACCTGCTTTCCCAGGTAGACAAGACAAACCCCATACTTACCATTAAATAGGGCCATTCTCTCCAGTGCCCCACTCAATACCTAACTAACCTATGTAAAAAGTAAAGACCCTCGTAATTCATCACGGTGCTATGGGATCCTGTAGGGGGCAAATTATTTTGCTGCATTTCCTACAAGATAGAAAAGTCTGAGGTCATGTACCAACCGACTCAAGAACAGCTTCTTCCCTGCTGTCGTCCTGATGAGTGCAAGATGAAAAACTTCAACAACACGTATCTCTTTTCAGCAATATCCAATGACAAAGTGTGAAGGTACAAATTTTCCAATATTATTAAAGCCAAGACACCTCTTGATGCAAAGAGGATCTGAACATGAAACAATTTGTCATAGAGAGTGCCCATGACATCCTTTAAGCAAAGTATTTATAATTACTTGCATAGGAACATGTTAAAGATTTTTCAATCAAACTTACATCCACCTTACATCCAGCACTCTAGGTCGTGAACGAAGCCCGGTCCATCACGCAAACCAGCCTCCCATCCGTTGACTCTGTCTACACTTCCTGCTGCCTTGGAAAAGCAGCCAGCATAATTAAGGACCCCACGCACCCTGGACATTTTCTTTTCCACCTTCTTCCGTCAGGAAAATGATACAAAACTCTGAGGACACATACCAACTGATTCAAAGAACAAAGAACAAAGAACAGTACAGCACAGGAAACAGGCCCTTCGGCCCTCCAAGCCTGTGCCGCTCCTTGGTCCAACTAGACCAATCGTTTGTATCCCTCCATTCCCAGGCTGCTCATGTGACTATCCAGGTAAGTCTTAAACGATGTCAGCGTGCCTGCCTCCACCACCCTACTTGGCAGCGCATTCCAGGCCCCCACCACCCTCTGTGTAAAAAACGTCCCTCTGATATCTGAGTTATACTTCGCCCCTCTCAGCTTGAGCCTGTGACCCCTCGTGATCGTCACCTCCGACCTGGGAAAAAGCTTCCCACTGTTCACCCTATCTATACCCTTCATAATCTTGTACACCTCTATTAGACCTCCCCTCATTCTCCGTCTTTCCAAGGAGAACAACCCCAGTCTACCCAATCTCTCCTCATAGCTAAGACCCTCCATACCAGGCAACATCCTGGTAAACCTTCTCTGCAAGAACAGCTTCTTCCCTGCTGCCGTCAGACTTTTGAATGGACCTACCTCGCACTAAGTTGATCTTTTTCTACACCCTAGCTATGACTGTAACACTACATTCTGCACCCTCTTCTTTCCTTCTCTGTGAACGGTATGTTTTGTCTGTATAGTTCACAAGAAACAATACTTTTCACTGTATGTTAATACATGTGACAATAATAAATCAAATCAAATCAAAACACTGCTAGACCACAGCTGGCATTTATTGGCTAATCCTGGTGTTCCTCTCTCTCTGGGATTTCCATTCTTTGTCTGGGTGGGTGAGGTGCTGATACAGGCTCTGATGTTCGAGTTAATTCAAGAGGAAGGGAATTGTGTCGCTCCGAGATATCACACTGATTTTGGTGATTTTTCTTCTCCTTGTTGAGAGGATTTCCTTGGTGGAAAATGGTTCCGGTGATGGTGGGGCCTGAACGGTGCCTCTGATATGGCTGGAGAGGAGCGAGGACTGTTGTGTTGGGAGTCTTGGTGTGGTGTAAGAATCCTCGACTTACTGGCTCCTGTATATAAGAGTGTCGACTGCCACACCACCTTGTGCCGATGGTGATATCCTGATGTTCCCCTTTCTCTAGGGTATCCTTTCATTCTTTGGGAATCTTGGGATGCTCCTTCGATCCCGATTTGTTGTATTTTACCCTACAAGGAATCTTGTATATTGTATAGCTCTGTCTTTGTTATCCTGTGGAGGAGGGCGTGAACCAAGGGGCCTTGTGCCCATGATGTTATTCTGAGAGCCCCCACTCTTTCCGGTATCCTTCCATTATCCATACAAAAGGAGATGTCGACACCAGCGATGTCCATGATTGAGACTCGGAACCATTGGTGTGAGCATCCGCTGGTCTTTTCTGTACATGTGGAATAACGATCACTCTACTTTTCTATTCTAGATTTGGGGGATTTATTGCGTCTTGTGTTAAAATGGAAAACCCTCAATAAAAACATTCATTCCAAAAACAGAAATGGGGGGAGTGTAGGGGGAGGATGAGGAGGGTGCAGCGAGGATTTCATTTTCCACAGAAGAGTTATACCAACCAACAGCACAGAAAGCTTTGGAGAGAAAAGGAACATGGACGATGCTGAATAAAGGTTCTCACAGCGAGATCCCAGGAGCATTCTGTTAATATTAGCTCCAGGAAATGTATATATCCCATATGAAACAGATGATGTCATGTAATTCTCTGGATCGCACATTTCCCTTATCCAAGGAGCCGTGTGTGTCTGATATAACAAGCGGGGTCCAAGAGATGACATCAGTTCTGCCACTGATTAACCTTCCATTTGGAGTAGCAGAGGTGGAGGGGGCAAGCTGCCAAGCACTGGGCAATTACTGAGCTACTTACAGTCAAATCGACATATCTTCAGGACGCTGCAATGTAAACTGTATTAAGCAGGAGCTTTGCTTTCTCAATTATTAACTGTTCAATTTCCTGTATGTGTAGGATCCTTCTACCACCCCATTCTCCCTGTTCCCTTCACTGTGGGTCTACCCCCCTCCCACCACACCTTAGAGAAAGGAATGTGTGCTTCCACGGTGACTTTCCAGACCTCATAAGGCCCCAAAGTGCTTCACAGTCAATGACACAGTCGCTTGTGAGTACAGAACTCGGCTAGCCCTGAAAAGAGAGACGTGCTACTGAATTTTTACATCTTTCACTCATCAGGACAAATGCAAGAATGCCAAATTTCAGACAATTACAAAAATGTGTACTACCCTTTTAATGTGGCGGTCCCCTTTCATAGAGTCATAGAGGTTTACAGCATGGAAACAGGCCCTTCGGCCCAACTTGTTCATGCCACCCCTTTTTTTAACCACTAAGCTAGTCCCAATAGTCCCAATTCATTCACAGAAACCACTCTCTGCAAACTAAAGGAATGTGTTCAAGACTTGCACCTTTATTGAATTATCCATGAAGTTGGAGAACCTATAGTTCCCTTTTGCTTTCTCCATGACAATGCCTTAGCCATTCAGAAGTGACTTTCCAATCAATCGGCATCCTTTGCTCCAATAGCCTGGAGTATAAATTGTGGTGATGGTTTGAAATTTGGCATACTTGTGTTTATCCTGATGAGTGCAAGATGAAAAACTTCAACAACACATATCTCTTTTCAGCAATATCCAATGACAAAGTGTGAAGGTACAAACTTTACAATATTATTAAAGCCAAGACACCCCTTGATGCAAAGAGGAGCTGAACATGAAACGATTTGTCATAGAGAGTGCCCATGACATCCTTTAAGCAAAGTATTTACAATTACTTACATAGGAACATGTTTAAGTTTATTTATTAGTGCCACAAGTAGGCTTACATTAACACTGCAATGAAGTTACTGTGAAAATCCCCTAGTCGCCACACTCCGGTGTCTGTTCGGGTTACACTGAGGGAGAATTTAGGGCCAATGCCCCTAGCCAGCATGTCTTTCGGACTGAGGGAGGAAACCGGAGCACCCGGAGGAAACCCACGCAGACACGGGGTGAACGTGCAGACTCCACACAGACAGTGACCCAAGCCGAGAATCGAACCCAGGTTCCTTGCGCTGTGAGGCAGCAGTGCTAACCACTGCGCCACCGTGCCGCCCATAACATAGGAATTAGGAGCAGAGTAGACAAATTCAGCCCTTCGAGCCTGCTCCGCGATTCAACCAGATCATGGCTGATCTCTCCCTGGTCTCAAATCCACCTCCCCACCTCTTCCCCATATCCCCTTATCCCTTTTTTTTATTAGAGATCTATCTCCTCCTTGAAACCATTCAAAGATTCAGACTTCACTGTGCTATGGGGCAGCGAGTTCCACAAATTCACCACCCTCTGCGAGAAGTAGTTCCTCCTCATCTCAGTTTTAAATCTATCGCCTCTCAACCGCAATCCTGTGACCTCTTGTTCCAGATTGCCCCACAAGAGGAAACATTTGGTCTACATTTACTTTATCAACCCCTTTTAAAATTGTATATACCTTGATCAGATCCCGTCTCATCTTTCCCTGGCCGTGCTGAGGAGTGGAAGAGTCACCAGATCTGTCAGAATCAGGTGCTAACCGCACTGCATCAGCCTCCTCCCGGCAAAAACAGTCATGTGCAAGTTCGTGCCACTCTGAGGCAAGCATCCTCCTCGCTTCAAGGGCCTGCACTTCACCTGAAAAATGGCACTTCCAACAGTGCAGCACTGAATTGGGGCAGGTCAGTCTGAATGGTGGGCTCAAGACCCTGACCTGGTGTTTAAACCCAAACCTCAGGCGTGAGAGAAGAAAGTGGGCAGCACAGTGGCACAGTGGTTAGCGCTGCTGACTCACAGCACCAGGAACCCGGGTTCAATTCCAGCCTTGCGTGACTGTGTGGAGTTTGCATGTTCCCCCCGTGTCTGCGTGGGTTTCCTCCGGGTGCTCCGGTTTCCTCCCACAGTCCAAGAGATGTGCAGGTTAGGCAGAATGGCCATGCTAAATTTCCCCTTAGTGTCTCAAGATGTGCAGGGTATGGGATTACTGGGGTAAATACACAGGGTTACAGGGATAGAGTGGGGAGCCTGGGTAAGTTGCTCTGTAGGAAAGTTGATGCAGAATCGATGGGCCAAATGGCGTCATTCTGCTGTCGGGATTCTAAGAGAGAATTGCGCAGTGGAATGAGAACAAGAATTGGACAATTGGGGAACTCAAAAGTGCCACCTGTCTGGTCAAACTGTCTGGACTCTCACTAACCTTTACAGATGTACTATAGGGCGGCACGGTGGCACAGTGGTTAGCACTGCTGTCTCACAGCGCCAGGGATCCGGACTAGATTCCCGGCTTAGGTCACTGTTTGTGTGGATTTTGCACGTTCTCCCCGTGTCTGCGTGGGTTTCCTCCAGGTGCTCCAGTTTCCTCCCACAGTCCAAAGATGTGCGGGTTAAGTTGAGTGGCCATGCTAAATTGCCCCTTAGTGTGAGGGGGACTAGCTTGGGTAAATACATGGGGTTATGGGGATAGGGCCTGGGTGGGGTTGTGTCGGTGCAGACTCGATGGGCCGAATGGCCTCCTTCTGCACAGTATGATTCTATGATTCTAGAAAGTATTCTTTCTGGTGGTTTTGTATGGCTCCCGCTGTATCCAAGATCGCAAAAGAAACTACAAAGGGTCATGAATGAAGCCTAGTCCATCAGTCAAACCAGCCTCCCATCCATTGACTCTGCCTACACTTCTCGCTGCCTCGGAAAAGCAGCAGCATAATCAAAGACCCCACACACCCTTGGCATACTCTCTTCCACCTTCTTCCGTTGGGAAAAAGATGCAAAAGTCTGAGGTCACGTACCAACCAACTCAACAACAGCTTCTTCCCTGCTGCTGTCAGACTTTTGAATGGACCTATTTCACATTAAGTTGATCTTTCTCTGCAACCTAGCTATGACTGTAACACTATATTCTGCACTATCTCCTTTCCCTCCCTGTGAACAGTATGCCTTGTCTGTATAGCGCGCAAGAAACAATACTTTTCACTGTATGTTAATACATGTGACAATAATAAATCAAATCAAATCAAATCAAACCACCCCATCTGAACCATACCTGAAGCAAAATGCATTACTGCAGGGGAGAGATATAGAAGGAAAATAACTCTAATTTCTATAGCGTTTTTCAGAGCCTCATGATATCCTGAAGCTCTGTCACAGCCACCGAACTGTGGTGGGATGAAACCAATGCACTGATCGCTCCCAGTCTTCAGTAATGGGGCGGCACGGTGGCACAGTGGTTAGCACTGCTGCCTCAGAGTGCCAGGGTCCCGGGTTCAATTCCCAGCTTGGGTCACTGTCTGTGTGGAGTTTGCACATTCTCCCCATGTCTGCGTGGGTTTCCTCCGGCTGCTCCGGTTTCCTCCCACAGTCCGAAAGACCTGCTGGTGAGGGTGGATTGGCCGTGCTAAATTCTCCCTCAGTGTACCCGAACAGGTGCCGGACTGTGGCGACTAGGGGATTTTCACAGTAACTTCATTGCAGTGTTAACGTAAGCCTACTTGTAAACTTAATGAAAAGCTTCGTAAGAGAGAGTCAGAGCTTCAGCGCTCTGTTCTGTACCAGTTATAATGATGCTGACTGATGGCGTACAGCTGAGGAGATTCTGGTACATTCCTCTCCCTGCTGATGTGACGTTCCGTTTGCTGATTTTAACTTTGCTGCACTTTGAAAACAGCTGCAAACACTTTGAACAGACTTGGCCTGAGCAGCATCAGCGAGCGGCCTCCCAATTTGTTTGCAAATATCCGGCAAAGTGCTGCCTTTGAAATCCAGATGTAGGTGGACTGACTGCGAGAAGGACTGAAGGTGAAACTTAAATTGGCTGCAGTCTGCAAAAATCAGGAGGGGCAACTCCCTTCATTGTGAACAGGAAACGGCACGCAGGTGATGAGGTCACAGCTGAGAAATAAAGAGTGTCAGATCAAGGATCGAGTGGAGCAGTAGGTGAAAGGTTCCTGCCAATGTTGCCTTTGCAATGCAACGAATCCCTAACTCTCCCTCAACTTGAAAGAGGCTCGGAGACGTTGAGGGTGAACTTCCTGGCAGCCGGGGGGGGGGGATCAGGATTGGGAGAAGCCCCTTTAGCCCCTTGAACCTGTTCCGCTGTTCCGTCAGATTAAGGCCGATCCGTATTTCATTTCCATTTACCCACTTTTACACCTCAACAGTCTTACCCTGACAAAGAAAAAAAATCGACTGATCTCAGTCCTGGAAGAGACTCTGGTCCGATCCAGAAATCACTCAAATGAATGACTGCTCAGTTCAATGGGGCGGGATTTTCCAGCCACACACGGCCCCCCCAAATCCAGGAAATTCCTCCTGAGGTCAACGGACCTTTGCATGGTCCACCCCTCACCCGCTACGATTCCTGTGGCAGGCGGGATGGGAAAATTCCCCCCATAGAGTCATGCAGTGCAGAAAAGTGCCCTTCAGCCCATCGCGTCTATACTGACAATAACTACCACTAAAGTTGCACCGTTCCCATTTTCCAGCACGAGTCCCAGATCCTTGAATGTTGTGATGTTTCAAGTGCTCATCCAAATACTATTTAAAGGTTGTAAGGTTTCCGGCCTCCATTACCGTCCCAGGCAGCGCGCTCCAGATTCCCACCACCCTCTGGATGAAAAAGTTTTTTCTCAAATTCCCTCTTGTCTCGGTTCTGCGGAGTCTCCGGCTGGGGGGGGGGGGTCTACATCTGGAATCAGATTCATGCTGCCTGCACCCCAAGTTGTGACACTAAAGATGGTTGTCATCGTTTACATGGATATAATTGACAGCACAGTAACAGGCCATTTAACTGGTCCATGGCATTGTTCAGGCTTCACTCAGGTCTCCTTCGACTCACCTTCATTTAGTCCCATCCGCGATATTTTCGATCCCCTCCTCAGCTCACCTGCTGCTGAAACCCACACCTGTGCCTTTGTTGCTGCCGGACCTGCATTTTCCAAAACTCTCCTGATCAGCTTCCAGTTCTCCGCCATCCGTAACCTGGAGGTCACCCCAAACTCTGTGAGCCGTTTCCTAACTTGCACCGAGTCCCATTCACTCTTCAGCCCTGTGCTTGCAGATTAACACTGGTTCCCGGTGCATCAGTCATGCATCAATTTTTGGCAAGGTCTCGTTCTGATGAAAAAAGCCCTCCATATCCTCACCACCTCCTCTGTAACCTGTTCCCAGATATCTCTGCGCCTCCAAGTATGGCCTCTTGCTTTGTATCACTGGCAGTGCTGCCAGAGCACTGGATCCTCACTGGCTGTGAGAGCACTGGGTCCTCACTGGTTGAGAGAGCACTGGGTCCTCATTGGTTGAGAGAGCACTGGGTCCTCACTGGCTCTGAGATTGCTGGGTCCTCACTGGCTCTGAGATCGCTGGGTCCTCACTGGCTCTGAGATCGCTGGGTCCTCACTGGCTCTGAGATCGCTGGGTCCTCACTGGCTCTGAGATCGCTGGGTCCTCACTGGCTGCCAGAGCCAGTGAGGACCCAGAAGTAGAAAGGGTGGAGGGCTTCAAGTTTTTAGCTGTCCAGATCACCAACAACCTGTCCTGGTCCCCCCCATGCCAACACTGTAGTTACGAAAACCCATCAACGACTCAACTCTCTCAGAAGACTGAGGAAATTTGCCATGTCAGCTACGACTCTCATCAACTTTTACAGGTGCACCATAGAAAGCATTCTTTCTGGTTGTATCACAGCTTGGTATGGCTCCTGCTCTGTCCAAGACTGCAAGAAACTATAAAGGGTCATGAATGTAGCCCAATCCATCACACAAACCAGCCTCCTATCCATTGACTGTGTCTACACTTCCCGCTGCCTCGGCAAAGCAGCCAGCATAATTAAGGACCCGACGCACCCCGGTCATTCTCTTTTCCACCTTCTTCTGTCAGGAAAAAGATACAAAAGTCTGAGGTCACGTACCAACCAACTCAAGAACAGCCTCTTCCCTGCTGATGTCAGACTTTTGAATGGACCTACCTCACAATAAGTTGATTTTTCTCTACACCCTAGCTATGACTGTAACACTACATTCTGCACTCTCTCATTTCCTTCTCTATGAACAGTATGCTTTGTCTGCATAGTTCGCAAGAAACAATACTTTTCACTGTAAACTAATACATGTGACAATAATAAATCAAATCAACTGATTCCCAGTGAGAGTCAGCACCTTCAGGAACTGTATCCCAGTGAGAGTCAGCACCTTCAGGAACTGTATCCCAGTGAGAGTCAGCACCTTCAGGAACTGTATCCCAGTGAGAGTCAGCACCTTCAGGAACTGTATCCCAGTGAGAGTCAGCACCTTCAGGAACTGTATCCCAGTGAGAGTCAGCACCTTCAGGAACTGTATCCCAGTGAGAGTCAGCACCTTCAGGAACTGTATCCCAGTGAGAATCAGCACCTTCAGGAACTGTATCCCAGTGAGAGTCAGCACCTTCAGGAACTGTATCCCAGTGAGAGTCAGCACCTTCAGGAACTGTATCCCAGTGAGAGTCAGCACCTTCAGGAACTGTATCCCAGTGAGAGTCAGGTGGAGCGGAGGAGAAGCATTGCGATCCTTTGCCGGTGCTTTTTTGAATGCTGCAGTGAGCTCAGTAGCTGAACATTCCTGGGTGTAATCACAATGCCTCATATTTCAGGCTGCTGACTGACTATTGGACTCTCTGCTCAGGGCTCAAAGCTACAGTTTTCTGTCTTGGCCGGCAATTAAACTTCAGAAAGTTTGAGTTTGATGAGAGATTCAGATCAGCTGCAAATGGAGAAATCGCAATTAAACATCCTTTTCAAAGAAATGAGGCATCGCTCTCTTCCCTCTCCCCAGCACAGTGCGCACCAGATGCTCCTTAAACTGTAACAGATGTGCCTTGAAACACACACTCACACACACACCCATACACACAGACAGACACACACTCACACACACACCCATACACACAGACAGACACACACTCACACACACACCCATACACACAGACACACACTCACACACACACCCATACACACAGACAGACACACACTCACACACACACCCATACACACAGACAGACACACACTCACACACACACCCATACACACAGACACACACTCACACACACACCCATACACACAGACAGACACACACTCACACACACACCCATACACACAGACACACACTCACACACACACCCATACACACAGACAGACACACACTCACACACACACTCACACACACACCCATACACACAGACAGACACACACACCCATACACACAGACACACACTCACACACACACCCATACACACAGACAGACACACACACCCATACACACAGACAGACACACACTCACACACACACCCATACACACAGACACACACTCACACACACACCCATACACACAGACACACACTCACACACACACCCATACACACAGACAGACACACACTCACACACACACCCATACACACAGACACACACTCACACACACACCCATACACACAGACACACACTCACACACACACCCATACACACAGACACACACTCACACACACACCCATACACACAGACACACACTCACACACACACCCATACACACAGACACACACTCACACACACACCCATACACACAGACACACACTCACACACACACCCATACACACAGACACACACTCACACACACACCCATACACACAGACAGACACACACTCACACACACACCCATACACACAGACAGACACACACTCACACACACACCCATAAACACAGACAGACACACACTCACACACACACCCATACACACAGACAGACACACACTCACACACACACCCATACACACAGACAGACACACACTCATACACACACCCATACACACAGACAGACACACACTCCTACACACACACCCATACACACAGACAGACACACACTCACACACACACCCATACACACAGACAGACACACACTCCTACACACATACCCATACACACAGACAGACACACACTCACACACACACCCATACACACAGACAGACACACACTCATACACACATACCCATACACACAGACACATACACACACCCATACACACTCACACACACACACTCACCCCCATACACTCTCACATAAACACACACACGCACATTCACACTGACACACACACTCACACTGACACATACTCACACAAACACAGACACACATACACTCACATATGCACGCACTCACAGACACACACACACACAGGCGCACACAAAACATACACACACACATACAGACTTATAGACACACAAACACACACACACACACAGGATTCGATGCAGCACCACTCCCATCAACTCATTAGCAAATGTGAGGTTATCCACTTTGGAAGAAATAATAGTAAATTGGAATATTATTTAAATGGAGAAAAATTACATCGTGCGACTGTGCAGAGGGACCTGGGGGTCCTTGTGCACGAATCGCAAAAACTCAGTCTGCAGGTGCAGCAGGTGATCAAGAAGGCGAATGGAATGTTGGCCTTTATCGCGAGGGGGATAGAATATAAAAGCAGGGAGGTCTTGCTGCAACTGTACAAGGCACTGGTGAGGCCGCAACTGGAGTACTGTGTGCAGTTTTGGTCCCCTTATTTGCGAAAGGATATATTGGCCTTGGAGGGAGTACAGAGAAGGTTCACCAGGTTGATACCGGAGATGAGGGGTGTAGCTTATGAGGAGAGATTAAACAGGTTGGGTCTGTACTCGTTGGAGTTTAGAAGGATGAGGGGTGATCTTATAGAGACATATAAGATAATGAAGGGGCTGGATAGGGTAGAGGTGGAGAGATTCTTTCCACTTAGAAGGGAAACCAGAACTAGCGGGCACAGCCTCAAGATAAGGGGGGGCCGGTTCAGAACAGAGTTGAGGGGGAACTTCTTCTCTCAGAGGGTAGTGAATCTCTGGAATTCTCTGCCCATTGAAGTGGTGGAGGCTTCCTCGTTGAATATGTTTAAATCACGGGTAGATAGTTTTCTGATCGATAAGGGAATTAGTGGATATGGGGAGCAGGCGGGTAAGTGGAACTGATTCGCTTCAGATCAGCCATGATCTTGTTGAATGGCGGGGCAGGCTCGAAGGGCCAGATGGCCTACTCCTGCTCCTATTTCTTATGTTCTTATGAATCCCGACAGAATCTTACAGTGCAGAAGGAGGCCATTCGGCCCATCTGCAGCGACCACAATCCTACACCAGGCCCTATCCCCATAACCCACATATTTACCCTGCTAATCCCTCTAACCTATGCATCCCGGGACACTAAGGGGCAATTTAGCATGGCCAATCAACCTGATCCGCACATCTCTGAACTGCTGTGCACTCACGTAGCAGCAGGGACAGATATGTTTGATTTGATTTGATTTATTATTGTGACATGTATTAGTTTACAGTGAAAAGTATTGTTTCTTGCACGCTATACGGACAAAGCATACCGTTCATAGAGAAGGAAAGGAGAGAGTGCAGAATGTAGTGTTACAGACATAGCGAGGGTGTAGAGAAAGATCAACTTAATGTGAGGTAGGTCCATTCAAACGTCTGACAGCAGCAGGGAAGAAGCTGTTCTTGAGTCGGTTGGTACGTGACCTCAGACTTTTGTATCTTTTTCCCGACGGAAGAAGGTGGAAGAGAGAATGTCCGGGGTGCGTCGGGTCGTTGATTACGCTGGCTGCTTTGCTGAGGCAGCGGGAAGTGTAGACAGAGTCAATGTTTGGCAGTCTGGTTTGAGTGATGGACTGGACTTCGTTCATGACCCTTTGTAGTTTAATGCGGTCTTGGGCAGAGCAGGAGCCATACCAAGCTGTGATACAACCAGAAAAAATGCTTTCTATGGTGCATCTGTGAAGGTTGGTGAGAGTCGTGGCTGACATACCAAATTCCCTCAGTCTTTTGAGAAAGTTTTGGCCTCAACTACATTCTGTGGGAGTGAATTCCACACATTCGCCACCCTCTGGTTGAAGTAATTTCTCCTCACCTCAGTTCTAAAAGGTTTACCCCTTATCCTCAAACTATGACCCCTAGTTCTGGACTCCCCCACCACTGGGAACATTCTTTCTGAATCTGTGTAACCCTGTTAGAATTTTATACGTTTCTGTGAGATCCCCTGTCACTCTTCGGAACTCCAGTGAATATAATCCTAATCGACTTAGTCTCTCCTTATATGACAGACCTGTCATCCCAGGAATCAGTCTGATAAACCTTCGCTGTACTCCCTCTATAGCAAGGACATCCTTCCTCAGATAATGACACCAAAACTGCACACAAAATTCCAGGTGTGGCCTCACTAACACCTAATCCAATTGCAGTGAATCATCTCTATCCCTGTACTCAAATCCTCTCACTATGAAGGCCAACATACCATTTGCCCTCTTTACTGTCTGCTGTACCTGCACGCCTGCTTTCAGCGACTGATGCACGAGGACACCAAGGTCTCATTGAGTATCCACCTCTCTCAATTTACACCCATTCAGGTAATAATCTGTCTTCCTATTGTTGCTACCAAAGTGGATAACCTCACATTTATCCACATTATACTGCATCTGCCATGCATACACCCACACATAGGCTGTGAAAATCTCACTGAAGCATCTCTGCATCCTCCTCACAGCTCACCCTCCCACCCAACTTTGATTTGATTTGATTTATTATTGTCACATGTAGTAACATACAGTAAAAAGTATTGTTTCTTGCGCGCTATACAGACCACACATACCGTTCATAAAGGAAATGAGAGAGTGCGGAACGTACTATTACAGTCATAGCTAGGGTGTCGAGAAAGATCAACTTAATGCAAGGTAAGTCCATTCAAAAGTCTGACAGCAGCAGGGAAGAAGCTGTTCTTGAGTCAGTTGGTACGCGACCTCAGACTTTTGTATCTTTTTCCTGAAGGAAGAAGGTGGAAGAGAGAATGACTGGGGTATGTGGGGTCCTTAATTATGCTGGCTGCTTTGAGAGGCAGCGGGAAGTGTAGAGTTAATGGATGGGAGGCTGGTTTGCGCGATGGATTGGGCTACATTCACAACCTTTTGTAGTTCCTTGCGGTCTTGAGCAGAGCAGGAGCCATACCAAGCTGTGATACAACCAGAAAGAATGCTTTCTATGGTGCATCCATAAAAGTTGGTGAGAGGCGTAGCTGACAGACCAAATTTCCTTAGTCTTCTGAGAAAGTAGAGGAGTTGGTGGGGCTTTCTTAACGATCGTGTCACATGGGGGGCCAGGACAGCCATCACCTGCAAATTTGGAGATAATACATTTCGTTCCCTCCTCCAATTCATTAATATATAATGTGAACAGTTGGGGTCCTAGCACAGATCCCTGCGGAACCCCACTAGTCACTGATTGCCAATCAGAAAATGACCCATTTATGCCAGCTCTTAGCTTCCTATCTGCTCACCAGCTGTCCATCCACTTCAAGACATTACCTGTAATCCCATGTGCTTTAACCTTATATAGTAGTCTGTTATGTGAGACCTTGTCGAAAGCCTTCTGAAAGTCAAAATAAACCAGTATTTACAGTTCCTTCATCCCTGAGTTCAGCAGAGGAAATGTACTTACAAGGACCAAAAACATGCATTTATATAGCGCCCTTCTTGATCTCAGCATGTCCCAAAGCACCAGTGAAATACTTTTGATGGTGTCACTGTCGTCACATCGGAAACCCAGCCGTCAGTTTGTGCACAGCAAGCTCCCACAAATACTGATGAAATAAATGACCTGTGCTTTTGTGATGTTGCCAGAGTCAGAGAGCGGGATGGTCTGGCCGCGCCTGCCCCGAAACCGGAAAATCCCATCCGAGGTCGACTGTCCTTTGCATTTATTGCCCATCCCTAAATGCATTCAATGGTCAACCACATTGCTGTGTCTCTGGAGTCACATGTTGGCCAGACCAAGTAAGGACAGCAGATTTCTTTCCCTAAAGGACATTAGTGAACCAGATGGGTTTTTCCAACAAAGGTTTCATGGTCATCAGTAGATTCTTAATTTTAGATTTTTTTCTATTGAATTCAAATTTCACCACCTGCCGTGGCGGGATTCGAACCCGGGTACCCTGGGTCTCTGGATTATCAGTCCAGTGACAATACCACTCCGCCACTGCCTCCCCTTACCAGGAATGGGAAGAGAGCAGAGCTGCTGGGATACTGTCAGAGGCTGATGGCCAAGTTCCACACACATGAGGACGGCCTCAACCGGGATCTTGGGTTCATGTCACACTATCTGTAACCCCCACGACTTGTCTGGGCTTGCAAAATCTCACTAACTGTCCTGGCTGGAGACAATACACATCTCTTTAACCTGTGCTTAACCCTCTCTCCACTCACATTGTCTGTACCTTTAAGACTTGATTACCTGTAAAGACTTGCATTCCGACCATTATTTTGTAAATTGAGTTTGTGTCTTTATATGTCCTGTTTGTGAACAGAACTCCCACTCACCTGATGAAGGGCAGCGCTCCGAAAGCTGGTGGCTTTTGCTACCAAATAAACCTATTGGACTTTAAGCTGGTGTTGTGAGACTTCTTACTGTCAGAGGTACAGAGGGCGGGTACAGGAAATGAAGAAGGTGGCAATATATTGGGTAAGAAAGGGTTAAATACCTTCCAATATGTGGAGCACGGAAAATCATTGGGAGCAGGTTGGGGAAGATCTGAGCAGCAAAACCAAGCAGCAATCTAATCCCACTGTGTACATACCCAAAAACTGATTACAGACAACCTTGACTGTGAATTAATTGCAGAGGTCCCAGTCCTCCTTCAGTGCAGCTACAAGTAAATGTGCTTTTAACTGCCGATGACAAACTCTCAAAGCCTCATCTGGTACCCCACCCCCTCCAAACACATTCCCTCCGGGCTGAGGTACAACCGAAATGGATGGTCTGCCCCGACACCAATGCAAATTTATTCACTGATCTCCGACCAGCCAGATGTGCCGGGTGCACAGCTCACGGTGCCTGAATGAACATCAGCTGCTTATTGACAATACCTAAACGCAAGACAGTCTCGAAACACGCTCGACCCTTTACCTTTCCCCACCCCCACCCCCCCTCACCGTGCACTCAAAGGAATGACTCACATTTATATTGAGCATCTTACAACCTCAGGGCCTCTCCCACTGGGCTACACGGCAAGTCAGGCACTTTCTGAAGAATAGTCACTTGCAAACGCAGCAGCTAATGATGGCACGGTAGTTAACACTGCTGCCTCACAGTGCCAAGGACCCGGGTTCGATCCCCAGCTTGGGTCACTGTGCACATTCTGCTTGAGTTTCCTCCAGGTGCCCCGGTTTCCTCCCATAGACTGAAAGACGTGCTGGTTAGGTGCATTGACCTGAACAAGCGCCAGAGTGTGGCGATTAGGGGAATTTCACAGTAACTTCATTGCAGTGTTAATGTAAGCCTCATTTGTGACTAATAAATAAACTTTATACAAAACCTTGGTTAGGCCACATTTGGAGTCTTGCGTGCAGTTCTGGTCACCACACTACCAGGACGCGGAAGCTTTGGAGAGAGTGCAAAAAAGGTTCACCAGGATGTTACCTGGTCTCGAGGGTGTTGGCCATAAGGAGAGGTTGAATAAACTAGGATTGTTTTCACTGGAAAGACGGAGGCTGAGGAGAGACCTGATGGTCTACAGAATTATGAGAGGCACAGACAGGGTGGATAGTCAGAGGCTTTTTCCCAGGGTGGAAGTGTCAATTACAAGGGGTCGCAGGTTCAAGGGGAGAGGGGAAAATTTAAGGGAGATGTGTTGGGGGAGGTTTTTCACACAGAAAATGGTGGGTGCCTGGAACGCATGCCAGAGAAGGTGGTGGAAGCAGGCACATCGGCAATATTTAATGGATGGGTACATGAATAGGGAGGGAATAGAGGGAAATGGACCAAATAAGGGCAGAAGGTTTCTTTTTCAGTTTAGGTAGGCAGCATGATCGGCACAGACTTGGAGGGCCAAAGGGCCTGTTCCTGTGCTGTAGTGTTCTTTCCTGTACTTTTCTTTGTTCTGTGTTCTAATCTGTGGACAACAAGATCTAACAGAGGGTCATACGATCGTAACCTAATCATCTCTTTATTGTTGTGATGCTGAGTTCAGGAATGAAGATTGATTTTTGGATGCCAGAAGAGGGAATCATAGAATCATAGAATCCTCGGCCCATCGAGTCTGCACCAACCACAATCCCACCCAGGCCCTATCCCCATATATTTACCCACTAATCTCTCTAACCTATGCATCCCAGGACACTAAGGGGCAATTTTGAATGGCCAATCAACCTAGCCCGCACATCTTTGGACTGTGGGAGGAAACCGGAGTACCCGGAGGAAACCCACGCAGACACGGGGAGAATGTGCAAACTCCACACAGACAGTGACCCGAGCCGGGATTTGAACCCAGGTCCCTGGAGCTGCGAAGCAGCAGTGCCAACCACTGTGCTAGTGTGCCACCGTGAAGATAGAACATAAGAATAAATAGACGTACAAGATCGGAGCAGGAGTAGACCCTTTTGCTTCACCATTCACCAAGCTCGTGGTGATCTTCTGTCTCAGTTATACCTCTTTGCATGACTTCTGTATCACTCAGTATCTAAAAAAATCTATCGACGTCTGTCTTGATCATACGCAATGACTCAACACCAGCTCTCTGGGGTGGAGAGTCCACATGGCTCACAGCATTCCAAGTGAAGAAACTTTTCCCCATCACATTCCAAAATGGATGGTCTCTTGTTCTGAGACCGTGACCCTGTATTCTGGATGGACAGCACGGTGGCACAGTGGGTTAGCACTGCTGCTTCACAGCTCTAGGGACCTGGGTTCGATTCCCGGCTTGGGTCACTGTCTGTGTGGAGTTTGCACATTCTCCCCGTGTCTGCGTGGGTTTCCTCCGGGTGCTCCGGTTTCCTCCCACACTCCAAACATGTGCGTGTTAGGTTGATTGGCCATGCTAAATTGCTCCTTAGTGTAGGGGCGTAGATTAGAGTGATTAGAAACATAGAAACATAGAAAAACTACAGCACAAAACAGGCCCTTCGGCCCCACAAGTTGTGCCGAACATATCCCTCCCTTTTAGGCCTACCTATAACCCTCCATCCTATTAAGTCCCATGTACTCATCCAGGAGTCTCTTAAAAGACCCTATTGAGTTTGCCTCCGCCACCACTAACGACAGCCGATTCCACTCGCCCACCACCCTCTGTGTGAAAAACTTCCCCCTAACATTTCCCCTGTACCTACCCCCCAGCACCTTAAACCTGTGTCCTCTCGTAGCAGCCATTTCCACCCTGGGAAAAAGCCTCTGAGAGTCCACCCGATCTATGCCTCTCAACATCTTATATACCTCTATTAGGTCTCCTCTCATCCTACGTCTCTCCAAGGAGAAAAGACCGAGCTCCCTCAGCCTATCCACTTAAGGCATGCCACTCAATCCAGGCAACATCCTTGTAAATCTCCTCTGCATCCTTTCAATCTTTTCCACATCCTTCCTGTAATGAGGCGACCAGAACTGAGCACAGTACTCCAAGTGGGGTCTGACGAGGGTCTTATACAGCTGCATCATTATCCCGGGACTCCCAAACTCAATCCCTCGATTGATAAAGGCCAGCACACCACACGCCTTCTTAACCACCTCCTCCACCTGCGGGGCCGATTTTAGAGTCCTATGGACCCGGACCCCAAGTTCCTTCTGATCCCCTACAGTACTAAGAGTCTTTCCCTTTATATTGTACTCCTTCATCCCATTTGACCTGCCAAAATGGACCACTACGCATTTATCTGGGTTGAAGTCCATCTGCCACTTCTCCGCCCAGTCTTGCATCCTATCTATGCCCCTCTGTAACTTCTGACATCCCTCCAGACTATCCACAACCCCACCAACCTTCGTGTCGTCGGCAAACTTACCAACCCATCCCTCCACTTCCTCATCCAGGTCATTTATGAAAATGACAAACAGCAAGGTCCCAGAACAGATCCCTGGGGCACACCACTGGTGACCGACCTCCATTTAGAAAAAGACCCATCTATACCCACTCTCTGCCTCCTTTGGGCAAGCCAGTTCTGGATCCACAGGGCAGCAGCCCCTTGGATCCCATGCCCTCTCACTTTTTCTTGAAGCCTTGCATGGGGGACCTTAGCGGGTAAATGTGTTGGGATACAGGGATGGGAACTGGGTGGGATTGTTGCCGGTGCAGGTAAGATAGGCCGAATGGCCTCTTTCTGCACTGTAAGGTTTCTACAATTCTACGATTTCCATCCACCCTGTCAAACCCCTTCAGAATGTTGTATGTTTTTGTGGGATCATCTCTGTTTCTTCTAAAACTCCAAGGAATATAGACCTAGTCTACTCAATCCTTGTTCAGTGGTTCCTTGGATGAGGGGACTGTCCTGTCCGTTGTTGTACCCTGTCCTTGAGGGCAAGGAGAGTAGCAATGGAAGGGTACTTTTCTAACTGGAGGTCTGTGACAAGCGGTGTTCCACAAGGATCAGTGCTGGGGCCTCTGTTGTTTGTCATATATATAAATGATTTGGATGAAAATGTAGGTGGTCTGATTAGTAAATTTGCAGATGATACGAAAATTGGGGGAGTAGCGGATAGTGAGGAGAATTGTCAGAGGATACAGCAGGATACCTGGCTGGAGACCTGGGCTGAAAGATGGCAGATGGAATCTAACCCGGACAAATGTGAGGTGATGTGATTTGGAAGGTCTACTGCAGAAGGAAAGTATACAGTAAATGGTAGAGCCCTTAGAAATATTAGCATACAGAGGGATCTAGGCGTGCAGATCCACAATTCCCTGAAGATGGCAACTCAGGTGGACAGGGTGGTCAAGAAGGCGTATGATAAGCTGGCCTCATCAGTCAGGGCGTTGAGTATAGGAATTGGAAAATCATGTTGCAGCTGTATAAGACTTTGGTTCGGCCGCATTTGGAGTATTGTGAACAATTCTGATCGCCACACTACCGCAAGGATGTTGATGCATTGGAAAGGGTGCAGAAGAGATTTACCAGGATGTTGCCTGGTTTGGAGGATATGGACTATGAAGGAAGGTTGAACAAACTTGGATTGCTTTCATTGGAACATCGGAGGATGAGGAGGGACCTGATAGAGGTTTACAAGATTATGACAGGCTTGGAAAGAGTGGACAGTCAGAGTCTTTTTCCCAGGGTCGAAGGTTCAATTATTCGAGGGCATAGGTTGAAAGTGAGAGGGGGAAAGTTTAAAAGAGATGTAAGGGGCAGGTTTTTCACACAGAGGGTGGTGAATGCCTGGAACGCGCTGCTGGAGGAGGTGGTGGAAGCAGATTCTAGAACAACATTCAACAGGCATCTGGATAGATACATGAAGAGTTTTAAAGTTTATTTATTAGTGTCACAAGTCAGCTTACATTAACACTGCAATGAAGTTACTGTGAAAATCCCCTAGTCGCCACACTGTTTGGGTACACTGAGGGAGAATTTAGCATGGCCAATGCACCCAACCAGCACGTCTTTTGGACTGTGGGAGGAAACCAGAGCACCCGAAGGAAACCCACGCAGACATGGGGAGAACGTGCAGACTCGGCACAGACAGTGACCCAAGCTGGGAATTGAACCCGGATCCCTGGCGCTGTGAGGCAGTAGTGCTAACCACTATGCCACCTCTGTAGGATAGGGAATAGAGGGGTATGGACCATGTAGAGGCAAGAAGATATTTGATTAGAGAGGCATCTGTGTTGGCATAGACTTGGTGGGCCAAAGGGCCTGATCCTGTGCTGTACTGTTCTTTGATATCCTTCATTAGGTATGGAGACCAAACAACTGCACATACGACTTCCAAGTATGGTCTCAAGAAGGCCCTGTTTAATTGTAGTAGGTTGTCTCTACTTAAGGAGCGTGTGAGTGGGAGGGAGGTGGAGGGGGGTGGGGGGAGAAAGAGGAAAGAGAAGGGGGGGAACTAATGGATGGTCAGAATATTTTGATTATAGGCTCTCCCAGGCTGCATAGCCACACCTTTGGCAGGAGTAAAGTCTAACAAACTCGCAATGAACTGAGAGCAAAATGTCTAAAATAAGACTTGTCTGCTGTTGAAAACCCTGTGGGTGGTCACTTTCACAAGAGCCCCAACACGGCCCCCCTGGTCCTTGGAGATCAAACCACTTCTTATTCAAGCACACAAACTGCTTAAATTTCCATCACTGCTTAAGGCAACAGACACCATGTCCTCATCTCTGTAAAGAAATGGCGGTCCTCACCTCTGCCTGGGAGGGTTAGCAACCCTCTGGTGTTGCCCTGGGAATTTCAGGAATTGAAGTTTAAACTTTACTGCCTGCAAACCTCAAGAGTAAACTCATCAGGGTTTTAAAATCAATGGCATGCTTCAAAATCTCTTTGAATGTTTCTGTTTACGATTTAATTTAAAGAAAGAAGGTGTGATTCGGGGCGATGTGACTGAAGCTGAGAATGTGCAGTCTCTCCACTTTGTAATTGGACATGGGAAGGTGGTATGTGCGGGGGGGAATGTTTTCGGGCGAAGGGTCCGCGGTGGGGAAGAGTGGGGTGTGGGGGCAGTGCGAGATGGGTGGTCATGTGACAAAACCTCCAGGCAGACGACTAACCAGAGTTGGCAACCAATAATCTATCTTCCCTCAGCGACAGAATAATGAGCTGGATTCTCCGGCTGTTCATGCCGCCGGGATTCTCCAGTCCCGCTGCAGTGAATGGGGATTTGGCTGGTCCTTGCTGGCAGTGGTGCGGGGGCCAGAGAACTCTGGCCAATAATTTCTCGCTGACGTGAGTCAGTGTTCAGAACCCCGGTGCCCGTGTGTTGTGAAGCAGGTGTTTTGGGTTACAGGACGAGGGCGTTGTGGGCTGGAGCCCTGTCTGACCCAGGGCCTTCAGGCCTAGCTTAGGCCTGGGAAAGCTTTGTGTTGTCACAAACTCTTTACAAGATGTTTTTCAAAGTGCAGCAGCAAACTGGGCGATGGGGAGATTGATGAGGGCGCAAAATATAATCCTGGGGGTGCGGTGAGGGTCCTGGGAGTGAGGGACATGTCCACATGTCTGTCCTTGGCCTGCTGCAATGTTCCAGTGAAGCTCAACGCAAGCTGGAGGAACAGCATCTCATCATCCGGCTCAGCACTTTACAGCCTTCCGGTCTCAACATCAAATTCAACAACTTCAGGTGATTTTCTCTACCCCACCTCGGACCCCCTTTGTTTTCATTCTATTTTATTTCATTTTTTACTGTTCTCTACCTTTTATTTCTTTATTGTCTTTCTTCATTTTTCTTCCCCCCCCCCGCACTCTTTCCCCATACTTCATCCCCCTTCCTTAACCTTCCCCCCGCTTCCCCTTTTCTACATTCTACCTCTGTCCCATTTCCCCCGCCCCTCCCCAACATCTCCATCTGTCACAGTTTACACCTTCTCTGCCGTTTGGCCATTCACACCCTTTATTCTCTCTATGGGCTGCCATTAGCAGCCTTTCCCCTGGTTTCTGTGGCTGTGACTCATCTTTCATTCCCTCCCTCTGCAGTATAAATATCTCCCACTTTCTATGCCTTTTAGCTTTGACAAAGGGTCATCTGGACTCGAAACGTCAGCTCTTTTCTCTCCTTACAGATGCTGCCAGACCTGCTGAGATTTTCCAACATTTTCTCTTTTGGTTTCAGATTCCAGCATCCGCAGTACTTTGCTTTTATCGTAGGTCCTGGGGGTGCAGTGAGAGTCGTGGGGTGCAGTGAGGTTCCTGGGGGTGCAGTTAGAGTCCTGGGGGTACAGTGAGAGTCCTGGGGGTACAGTGAGAGTCCTGGGGATGCAGTGAGGTTCCTGGGGGTGGTGGATGGTAGTGGGAAGGAGTGAGAGGGGACGCGGACAAACTCCAGAAAGGCCCCACTGAACGGCAGCCCGGCTGAAACGTCGCATTCAGGCTTCCACCATCTGTTTGGAATTGCGTTGGCATATTTAGATTTTCTACTCTAAACAATGGTTGTCAGCTACAGGCTAAAGCACGGGCCCCTGGAGAGCTGGGATCGCAGCCTTGTTTACAATGACAGGCCTGCAAAGCAAGCGGCCACTTTGCTTTCCTGTTTATGTAGCGATGGCAGCTTCTTGACATGCCGTTCTCCTCTCAAAGTCTCAGGAATCTGTCAGCGGGGAGGCAGGGCGTTAGACAAATACTAAAACTTGCTGCAATCAGTATTAAAGCTCCTTCAGAACGCGACCTCACTGGGCCCAAAAATCAGAGGTCGGCTTCCAGTCTCAACATTAACTCTTTGACCCTGTCAACCTCCGCTTTATAAAACGGTTCAGTTGGAAACGGCCTTTACTGACTGCCGGGGCAGTGAACTCTAGATAAGAAAGGTCAAGGCATTGCTTCAAGCAAAGGAATACCAACTGGATTGCAGTGGCTAGTGCTCTCTCACCTTTCAGTCGGAAGGTTACGGGGGTGGGGGGTTCAAGTCTTACTCTGGATTACTGATCACAAAACCTAGCTTAACGCACCCCGTATCGGTACACAGGAACACAGGAATTAGGAGCAGAAGTAGGAAATTCAGTCCTTCGAGCCTGCTCCGCCATTCAACCAGATCATGGCTGATCTCTCCCGGGTCTCAAATCCACCTCCCCACCTGTTCCCCATTCCCCCTTATTCCTCTTTTTTAATCAGAAATATATCTATCTCCTTCTTGAAACCATTCAATGATTCAGACTCCACCGCGCGATGGGGCAGCGAGTTCCACTAATTCACCACCTTCTGCGAGAAGTCGTTCCTCCTCATCTCAGTTTTAAATCTACCGCCTCTCAGCCTCTACCCTGTGACCTCTTGTTCCAGACAGGGGTGAGTAAGCTGCCCTGCCAGGGAGCTGTCTTGTGGATGAGATGAAGAATGAGGCTGTCTCTTGGCTTTAACGCCGATCCCATGGCCACCATTTTGAAGGAGAGCAGGCGCAGTTCTCCCTGTCGTCCTTGGCCAATGTTTATCAGTAAACCAATGTCACTCAAACAAATGATCTGGCCATGTCACGTTGCTGTTTGTGGGAGCTTGCTGTGCACAGGTTCGGGTGACACAATTCCTATATTGCAACAGCGACTTAGCGGCATAAAGAGCTTCTGGACATCTTGAAGTTCGCGCGTGATATAAACGCGAATTCTTTCCTTAAGGCAGAATGGTTAGCACTGCTGCCTCACAGCACCAGGGACACAGGTTTCATCCCCGGCTCGGGTCACTGTCTGTGTGGAGTTTGCACATTCTCCCTGTGTCTACGTGGGTTTCCTCCGGGTGCTCTAGTTTCCGCTCACAGTCCGAAAGACTTGTTTTGATTCAATTTATTATTGTCACATGTATTAGTATACAGTGAAAAGTATTGTTTCTTGCACGTTATACAAAGCATACCATTCATAGAGAAGGAAACGAGAGAGTGCAGAATGTAGTGTTGCAGTCATAATTAGGGTGTAGAGAAAGATCAGCTTAATGCAAGGGAAGTCCATTCAAAAGTCTGATGGCAGCAGGGAAGAAGCTGTTTTTGAGTCGGTTGTATCTTTTGTATCTTTTTCCCGACGGAGGAAGGTGGAAGAGAGAATGTCCGGGGTGTGTGGAGTCCTTAATTATGCTGGCTGCCTTGCCGAGGCAGCGGGAAGTGTAGACAGAGTCAATGGATGGGAGGCTGGTTTGCGCGATGGATTGGGCTACATTCACGACCTTTTGTAGTTTCTGCAAAACGTGCTGGTTAGGTGCATTGGCCGTGCTAAATTCTCCCTCAGTGTATCCGAACAGGCGCCGGAGTGTGGCGACTCGGGGATTTTCACAGTAACTTCATTGCAGTGTTAATGTAAGCCTACTTGTGACACTAATAAATAAACTTAAACTTTAACTGTAAACTTTAAAACTTCAACTTTAATCTTGCTCCCTGTGTGTAGGATTTCAAAGTCAATAGCAGCAAGCTAAAGGCAACAGGGAGAAATCTGAGCACTATATATTTGGAAATTATCCACTAACTACAGCCTGCTACCACCAAACCTCACCCCTGAGAAGGCTGCACATTCCAGAGATCGAGCTCCTTCCTTGTTCAACATGTGTTTCTGTTCGAGAGAGGCAGCGTTAGTGCAGGAGACGCTCTTGTTTCTCTCTTTGTGGTTTTGCTGAACTTAAGTTTAACCAAAGCTCTGATCTCCGTATCCCGACTTTCTTCAAATTTCACTCTCCTGTCACTGTGCTCCCTCACCTACACTCAGGCTCTCTGGCTGCTGGTGCCGCCACTTAAATTTCTCATCCTGGCTTTTACATGTTTTGCCCAGAATGAGAGGGTGTCCATCACTGCCAAAGCAGCGTAATGGACCCGAATCAGGAAGTCCTGCTCCTGAACCCAGGGCCCACCGTTTTCACAGCGGGAGCCGGGGGGGGGGGGGGGGGGGGGGGGGGGAGAATGGGGGCAGGTCGAACTTTGGGCATCGATGGCTCACGGAGTCTATTTTAGTCAGTTTAGTTTATTTATTAGTCACAAGCAGGCTTACATTAACACTGCAATGAAGCTACTGTGAAAATCCCCTAGTCGCCACACTCCAGCGTCTGTTTGGGTACAGCGTCTGAGGGAGAATTTAGCATGGCCAACACGTCTTTCAGACTGTGGGAGGAAACCGGAGCACCCGGAGGAAACCCACGCAGACACGGGGAGAACATGCAGACTCCACAGACAGTGACCCAAGCTGGGAATCAAACTCGGGTCCCTGGCGCTGTGAGGCAGCAGTGCTAACCACTGTGTCACCGTGCCGTGCACATGATTAAGCTTTCAGTTTGATTGGATTCTTCCTTGCAGGGAGTGGGATGTGTGACTTGTGCACATTGCACCTTGTAGGAGAAAATCAAAATTTACTGAAGTTCTTTGGAGAGGTAAGATAGCCATTTGGATATGGTCACGGGACACCTTTGGAAGCGGTAAGGAGCCCTTGGGCAGAGGTCAAGTGGGATTGTTAAAAATAGACACCAATGTCACCAGAAAGTCGATAAAAACATTGGAACTGTCAAAGGAGCTGTCAAAGGAAATTGTCAAGGCATTTAAACTTCCTGCCCTTTAAATATTTTGGTGGGGGGTAACTGTCGGCAGTGTTGAAAGAAATTGGTATTTGTTACATCACTCTAACCCAGCCTGAGGGCTACCATTGCAGGATTAGTGTTGCAAGACTGATTTCACAACACAACATTATCATAGTGGGTACCTGGCAGTTCACAATTTGATTGACACCTCCAAGTGTTTATAAAGTCTTTGATATGGGACTATGAATATAATTGCTTGTTCTTATAAGGAATGAAAAGGAAGTTAAATGTAGACTGGGCTTTTATCAATGAGGATTTTCTTTTAAACTAATGAATTCATCAATAGACACCAAAGAGCTTTATTTAATCTGAGCATGGATCCTGAGATCTGCCCAAGGTGCGAGTTAATATGGAGAGTGTAAGAGTAAAAGGTGGTGGGTCGAACCATGGGTTGGCATGAATAGGCACTAAGTTGGCAGAGGGGCTATAAGGCCATGGGGGCTGGGTGCAAGGGCATAGATTGGCATGAGGGGAATGAAGAAACATGGGAAATGGGTGGAGGGGTTTAATAACTCCACGGAGGCGAAAGTCCCCTCACCAAGTTACTTTATTTACACCATACATCTGAACACAGCCAGCTTTCCAGTTGCTCCCTGCTGAATGCAGGCTGGGAGTCTGACACACCTGCTTTAAATAGGGAGCATGAGGCTCCCTGATTTAACCATCAATTAGGGCTCATCAGGCAGTTCATACTCTCGCAGGCCAACTTCATTAACCTGGCTGAAGTCATCACAAGGGATATGAGATGGTAAGTGTTGGCATGGCTGGGGCTTGGGGAGTGTGTGGAGGGGGGGGGGGGGGGGGGTGGGGGTGTGGGGAGTGCTGTTTTGTGTTTCATTCTTTTTTTTCCCACAGTTGGGGCAAATTGCCAGAGCAACAAAACTGGGCCTTTGGCCCAGCCCACCTCCGCACCCGGCAGGTCTGCCGGTGAATTCTTTCCGGGTGCCGTGCACGACTCCCATAAAACCTGCACCTCTTGGAATGAAATTATGAATTGTCCTGACTCTGCGCCCGGCACAAAAGTGGAAAAGTGTTCAAATCCATGTAACTATCTCTGATTGTAATCACTCTACCATTGGTGGACAAGCGTTCAATTGCTAAGCCCTAAATCTCTGCGATTTCCTCTCTAAACCTCTCTCCTGCGCTTAAAACCTACCCCTACGACCAAGCTCTTAATCACCTGTCCTAATAATGCTTGATGTCGCTTTGTTTTGATAACACTCTTAGGGAACACCTTGGAGACATTTTACTGTGATGAAGGTGCTATTTAAATGCAAGTTACCATTGCTGAGGTTACATCCAACATTTGGAAAAGCGTGTAACACCACAGACTAACTCTCCGCACAATGGGATCGGGATTCACCAATATCGTGTGAAAATCCCTGTTCCCTTTAATCCATACACATCTCAGATTCTACTCTAAGTCACTTACCATCCTGACTTGGAAATATATAGCTGTTCCTTCACTGTCACTGAGTCAAAATCCTGGAACTCTCTTCCCAACAGTGCTGTGGGTGTGCCTGCAGCGGAAGGTTCAAGAAGGCAGCTCACCATCACCTTCTCAAGGGCAACTAGGGATGGGCAATAAATGCTGGCCAGCCAGCGACGCCCATGTCCCACAAGCAAATTAAAGGCTTTTATTTTTTACTAATTATAACTATGACTGTACATTATACAGATTGATGATGGGATCATAGAATCCCTAATTGCAAAAGGAAGCCATTCGGCCCATCAAGTCTGCAATGACAACAATCCCACCCAGGCCCTATCCTCGTAACCCCAATGATTTACCCTGCTAATTCCCCTGACACTAAGGAGCAATTTAGCATGGCCAATCCACCTAACCCGCACATCTTTGGAGTGTGGGAGGAAACCGGAGCACCCGAAGGAAACCCACGCAGACATGGGGAGAATGTGCAAACTCCACACAGACAGTGACCCAAGCCGGGAATTGAACCCGAGTCCCTGGCACTGTGAGGCAGCAGTGCTAACCACTGTGCCACCATACCGGGATTATTAAATCAGGTAGTTACACACACACACACGGACACACACATACACATACACACACACGCGCACACACACATGCGCATGCGCGCGGGCACATACACGCACACACATGCGCACACACACATATACACACGTGCACGTGTGCACCCATGAGCACACACGCACACACATACGCACACACACATGCGCATGCGCGCGCGCACATACACACACGCACACACATACGCACACACACATATACACACGTGCACGTGTGCACCCACGAGCGCACACACACACACACGCACACACATGTACACATACGCACACACATACACACACATGCATGCACGTACACACATGCACACACACACGCACACTCACATATATACACAAACATACACACATACAAATGTACACACACACGCGCGCGTGTGCACACACACAGATTTTAACTTTTGCCACTAATTTGGATTTTTAGGACAATGTGTCTTTGTTTTCTCTCTCACTCCATTATCATGCTTGGTTTTTAGAGTCGAGTGCCCAGTTCTCCCTCGATTCGACATTGCTGAGCGTGGCTCTGTGTAACATGAAGCCAAAAGTCCTGTTTCACTGCAATTTCCTTTTTGCAACAAATATTCAAAAGTTCCATAGTTTCACAGAGCAGCTGAACAATTCCTCTATTCTCTCTGAATGGCATTTCCCCAAGTCCTGCTGTCTCCAATCAAACCTTTCTCAACAACAAGAGTCACAGCCAAACTCGAAACATTTCACTTGAACAGTACTGGGACCAGCGGCGGAACAGAATTTATTCGGGCTTATTAATGCCATTCAAAACAATGATTTCTTCTGAAAGTTGTATTGCATGTCTGAGCCCCGTTGGTGATGTGAACAGAGGGGCAGGGTCCAGGACACCAGGAAAGACCATCCCGCTCTTCCTCTAAAGAGTGCGGTGGGCTCTTCAGTGTCTGAGACAGTTTCGCCAGCATCACACTCCATCCACATTGTTCTGGGAGTCGGGTCAGCTTGGATGATGAGCTCACGTCTCTGATCCTGCTTGAACCCACGACCTCCGACCCAGAGGTGAGAATGCTATCAACGGAGCTCAAGTGATAGACATGGCCTGCTTTACCCTCCACGGCCACCCCGATCCCTCCACCCATGCGGCAGGGTGACACACTCGCTTTCCCCAGAGTGAACGCTTACGGCTGTAATTACACTGGGGCCAGATTGCTTCAACTTAAAAGGTGGCAAATTGGAATTGATACCCACACGTGTAAATTCACTGGCAGCATGCCAAGCCCACCATAGAAATCTCAGGGCCGAAGACTAAAGAACCTCTACTCCATATTTCCCCAGCTCATAGCTCAGTAATAATGGCTGCTTAATAAATGCAAGGACATAAGAAACAGGAGCAGGAACAAGCCATTCAGCCCCTCCAACCTTCTGCAACATTCAATAAGATCATGGCTACCTCAAATCTCAAGTCGGGGTTGGATAGGTTTACGATCGGTGACAGTGATGATTATTGGGGTCAGGCAGGAAAGTGCACCAAGGCCACCATCAGATCAGCCAATCATCTCATTGAATGGCCAAGCAGGTTCAAAAGACCAGATAGCCTCAGAGTCACAGAGTCATAGAGGTTTACAGCATGGAAACAGGCCCTTCGGCCCAACTTGTCCATGCCGCCCTTTTTTAACCACTAAGCTAGTCCCAATTGCCCGCATTTGGCCCATATCCCTCTATACCCATCTTAGCCACGTAACTATCTAAATGCTTTTTAAAAGACAAAATTGTACCCACCTCTACTACTACCTCTGGCAGCTTGTTCCAGACACTCACCACCCTCTGTGTGAAAAAATTGCTCCTCTGGACCCTTTTGTATCTCTCCCCTCTCACCGTAAGCCTATGCCCTCTGGTTTTAGACTCTCCTACCTTTGGGAAAAGATATTGACTATATAACTGATCTATTCCCCCTCATTATTTTAGAGACCTTGATAAGATCACCCCTCAGCCTCCTACGTTCCAGAGAAAAAAGTCCCAGTCTATCCAGCCTCTCCTTATAACTCAAATCATCAAGTCCCGGTTGCATCCTAATAAATCTTTCCAACACTCTTTCCAGTTTAATAATATCCTTTCTGTAACAGGGTGATCAGAACTGTACAGAATCCTGCTCTTGTTTATGTTCTCAATCTCCATGTCCCTTGACATTCTAAATAGCAAAAAGGAAGTGTATGAACGAGGATCCACTGCACTCTGGGGTAGAGAGAGTTCCAAAGATTCACAACCCTGGGAGTGAAGATACTTCTCTTTATTTCAATCTAAAATGGCTGACCCGCTACCCTGAAATTCCTGAGGATTCTCTGGGGATTCTCTGGACTCCCCGCCATCCATTTCCTGTAACGGGAGACAGAACACCGTTCGGTAGCAGTGGGATCTTCTGGTTCCAGCCGCTGTCAATGGGAGTTCCCATTGACTGTGCCCATTGACGCCAGGAAACTCGTGACGGGGGTGCGCCATTGGTGGGACCAGAAGATCCCGCCGCTGTGAACAACCCAACGATGGGCCAAATGGCCTCCTTCTGCACTCTCGGCATTCTATGATGAATTCCAGCCCATGTGTTCTAGATTATCCAGCTCGGTGAAACAACCTCTCTGCATCATGCGGGGGTAGGGCCTAGGTGGGATTGTGGTCGGTGCAGACTCGATGGGCCGAATGGCCTCCTTCTGCACTGTAGGGTTTCTATGATTTCTATGATCTATCCGACCAAGCCCTCTATCGATCCTCCGACAGGCTGAGTTCAACATGGAATGGTTGCAATTGTCCTGGGTGCTCCCTGGGCTCGGGAGCAGAGGGAATGGGGGGGCCGGAGGGATGATTTTGTGGTGGGGGGGGGAGTGGATGGAGCAGTGGAAAAAGGGAATGCTATTAGCCTGAGTCGCAATAACAAGTTATAAGATCTGGAATACATTCTCTGAGAGCAATTTACTTTATGATTTAATGACTTTGGCCAGAGTTTGTTCCAGCCATGCAATGTGCTTGGATCGGGAGAATGTGCCCTCAGTAAAGCCTCCGACACGCCACCAAACACATCCCTGCTGGACCTATCAAACAGCGGCTCCACAGAAGCACAGATACAGCCATTTTGCCCATTGGACCTGTGCTAGCTCTTTGCAAAAGCTAACCAACTAATTCCACTCTCCCTGTTCATTCCCCAAGGCCCTGTAAATGTTTCCTCTTCCTGAATTTATCCAATTCCCTATCGAATGTTCCGACTGAATCTGCCTCCATGACCCTTTCTGTCAGTAAGAAGTAACACAGTAAGAAGTTTAACAACACCAGGTTAAAGTCCAACAGGTTTATTTGGTAGCAGAAGCCACACAAGCTTTCGAGGTTCTGAGCCCCTTCTTCAGGTGAGT